>NC_090173.1:11830012-11847512 GCF_024679245.1 Pseudorasbora parva | reverse complement strand
TTTGCGCCATGGAGAAGATGTCTCGACCTCTTTCTATAAACCCAACTTTCCTACCTCCGACTCACGGCGTCCTGAAATCGCTGCTGGAGAACCCCATGAAACTGCCCTTTCATCACGATGAAGGTAACGATGGATGAGCTTTCGGGGAGGTTTAAAGCGTCTTCTGCATCAGCTGATGTTCGTCAGGCGCGTCGCGCTCTTTGCTTTCCTTATAATCAGCGCGTAAAAGCGCGTCTCCACACACTGTTTTAAACACCATTACCAGTGCCTGCTCGTGCACGCATGCCGTCACGTATAATCACTCTGAACTATAATGTGATTTGCGACTGGACGTTTCTGTTTTGTTGATATTGTGTTGCATTGCATTCTTTTTACGCGCAAACATACATCTATTGCGCGGTGGATTTAGCCAAAATCCATGACGGTATCTGTTTAAAATATGCTTATATTACTGCATTTGCTCACATAGAAGAGGAATAAACAGAGTCTACTCAACCAATACTGACTTTATGCGGATATTTGAAGTTCGCACGCAATGGGGATGATCTGTACGAGTGGTTTCCTTTAGAGGGCGCCATTCAGCTGATTGTGTTTGTGCTACATCAGTCCACATCATATATTTATAGTATAAATAAAAGGTTGTTTTTTATCTTTGGCTGCACCTAAAGAGGACGTGCATTAGCGTTTGCACACTAAACAGTTTGATTTGGTAACATTTTTTGGATTAGTTCACCCCCTTATGTCACTAAACTGTACTTTGCTCTCGTGAACGCTAAAGGAGAAATGCTGGGAAACAGCCACCCTTTTCAGCTGAGCAGAAAATTACAACCAAAAAAACGGTCAAAGGCTGTTTTATGATATTGAATAAAGTGCTAAATGTGGTGTGGACCACTTTTAAGCTGCTTTGAAACTGCATATTGTAAAGATTTTGTAAATATTTGTTAGAATTTTGCTCTGTGCACATAAAATTATTTAAATCGAATTGAATTTTGATATTACTTATGGTGCTTGAGTAGGCCTGTCGTGATTATTGATTAATCGCCTGATCTTGGTTATTCAATCTAATCGCAATCATTTGAGATGACCACAATTATTGTCCAGCTTAAATCTCAATCACATTTTACCAAACAAACACAAACACTATTGTAAAGTACACAACGACAGTTGAAGGTCTTCCTTCATACAAAATGAAAGTTTGTTGGTTTATTGTGTGTGTGCTATATATATATATATATATATATATATATATATATATATATATATATATATATATATATATATATATATATATATATGCATATATATATATATATATATATATGCATATATATATACGCACACATACATTATGTAAACAAACTTGTTACATGCGATTAATTGCAATTAATCGATTTGACAGCACTATTTATTTTTATTATAATTCTTATAACATTAAAGTAAATCAAATGAGCCTATTTTAGTATCATTTTTATTATTATTATATCTTTTGTACAAAATTAAAGTTTGTGGGTTTAATCAGACTGCATGATATTATATCATTAGTGCTGTCAAGTCGATTAATCGCATCTAACATAAAAGTTGTTGTTTACTTAATGTGTTTATATACTGTATATGTTGTGTGTGTGTGTGTGTGTGTACACAGACATGCACACATATAGAAATAATATATAATACACAGACACAAACTTTCGTTAGATTAGATTAGTTGCGATTAATCGATTTGACAGCGCTAATATATATATTGTATTATAATTTTCTGAACATTTTAGTATGATTTGTAATATTGTATTACAAACAATTCACAGTACAAAATGATGTATTAGGCTTTCCCTGTAACTGACATGAATAAAACCGAATTAGATCATTATTCGCAATTATTTGTTTGACGAGTAGACTTCAACACAATATTCATGATCATAACAAGCCTGCTATTCCTCATTTGCTTTTGTTGTATGAAACATGCATTTCATACACGTTTGGAACTGTGTGTGTGTGTGTATGTGTGTGTGTGTGCTTGTTTTTATTGAGTGTATGGACACAAATGTGTATAATGCCATGGGTCTGACACAGGTATTACAGGAGAGGGTGAAATATGAGGACATTATCCATGTCCCCACTTTACAAAAGGCTTATAAATCACACAGGAGGAGTTTTTATGAGAAAGTAAAAATGCAGAATGTTTCCTGAGATTTAGGGACATGGGCTGTGTGTGTGTGTGTGTGTGTGTGTGTGTGTGTGTGTGTGTGTGTGTGTGTGTGTGTGTGTGTTGCGTAGGTTTAGGGGCAGGGGCATATATATACAGTATAGTATGTACAGTATAAAAACCATTATGCCTATGGAATGTCCCCAAATTTCACAAAAACAAACGTGTGTGTGTGTGTGTGTGTGTGTTTGTGTGTGTATATGTGTGTGTGAACGCCAACAATAACGCCTCCATCTTGTTCCTCCAGGGTTCGGGAAAGAGAAAGAGAAGGAAAAGAAGTTGGAAGAGGACGGAAACGGTGTAAACACCCCTCAGTCTGCCTTCCTGGGGCCGACACTGTGGGACAAGACCCTGCCGTACGATGGCGACAACTTCCAGCTGGAGTATATGGATTTAGAGGAGTTTCTGTTGGAGAACAATATTCCTGCCAACTCTCAGAGCGAGCAGAGCCAGCCTTCCCAGCAGCCCCTGCCCCAGCAGCCTCCTGCCACCCCGCCCACACCCTCTGTGGTGGATCTCAGCAGCCGGGCCTCCACCTCGGTCCACTCCGGGATCGTTGGCCAAAACTGCCTCCAGAATCCCAGCAGAGCAGGTACTGACCCGATCGCACACACACACACACACACACACACACACACACACACACACACACACACACACACACACACACACACACACACACACACACACCAGGTTGATCTGAGCCTCTATATGACACCCCAAAGCTCCTGAGATGCGCTTTCTCTTCACACACACACTCCTTTTTCAGGTTCCCCATTTAACATTTCAGTGAACAGTTCTTAAAATAACAATTTTACTTAGCGTTCAGAATATATATGTATATAAATTAAAGAACCGTTGTCCACTCTAAAGAACCTTTTGTGGAATGCAGAAGTTCCGTGGATTCCTAAAAAACCCTTTATTTTCAAGAGTCCACACGTTTGTTAATCATCAATAAAAAGTTAAATGACACCCGAAAGCTCCTGAGATGTGCTTTTCTCTTCATACACACTCCCAATTAGGAAACACATATTGACTATTACGACTTGTGCATTATAACGACACTATGACGACGTTTGCACTATAACGACAATAATGGCGTTTGCACTATAACGACACTATAATGACACTATAAAAACACTATAACAACGTTTGCACTATAATGACACTATAACGACACTATAACGACATTTGCACTATAACGACACTATAATGACGCTATAAAAACACTATAACAACGTTTGCACTATAATGACACTATAACGACACTATAACGACATTTGCACTATAACGACACTATAATGACACTATAAAAACACTATAACAACGTTTGCACTATAATGACACTATTACGACACTATAACGACGTTTGCAGTATAACGACACTATAATGACGCTATAAAAACACTATAACAACGTTTGCACTATAATGACACTATAACGACACTATAACGACATTTGCACTATAACGACACTATAATGACACTATAAAAACACTATAACAACGTTTGCACTATAATGACACTATAATGACACTATAACAACGTTTGCATTATAATGACACTATGACGACACTATAATGACACTATAACAACGTTTGCACTATAACGGCACTATAACGACACTATAATGACACTATAAAAACACTATAACAACGTTTGCACTATAATGACACTATAACGACATTTGCAGTATAACGACACTATAACGACACTATAACAACGTTTGCACTATAATGACACTATAACGACGTTTGCAGTATAACGACACTATAACGACACTATAACAAAGTTTGCACTTTAATGACACTATAACGACACTATAACAACGTTTGCACTATAATGACACCATAACGACGTTTGCAGAATAACGACACTATAACGACACTATAACAACGTTTGCACTGTAATGACACTATAACAACGTTTGCAGTATATAACGACACTATAACAACGTTTGCACTATAACGACACTATAACAACGTTTGCACTAAAATGACACTATAACGACGTTTGCAGTATAACGACACTATAACGACGTTTGCAGTATATAACGACACTATAACGACGTTTGCAGTATATAACGACACTATAACAACGTTTGCAGTATAACGACACTATAACAACGTTTGCACTAAAATGACACTATAACGACGTTTGCAGTATAACGACACTATAACGACGTTTGCAGTATATAACGACACTATAACGACGTTTGCAGTATATAACGACACTATAACAACATTTGCACTATAACGACACTATAACAACGTTTGCACTAAAATGACACTATAACGACGTTTGCAGTATAACGACACTATAACGACGTTTGCAGTATATAACGACACTATAACGACGTTTGCAGTATATAACGACACTATAACGACGTTTGCAGTATAACGACACTATAACAACGTTTGAACTATAATGACACTATAACGACACTATAACAACGTTTGCAGTATAATGACACTATAACGACACTATGACGACTTTTGCACTATAACGACAATAATGACGTTTGCACTATAACGACACTATAATGACACTACAACGACACTATAACAACGTTTGCACTATAACGCCACTATAATGGCGGCAGTGGCTCAGTGGTTCATGTAGGTTGTCTACAAACCAGAAGGTTGGTGGTTCAATCCCCGGTTCCACCTGACCAAGTGTCGAGGTGTCCATGAGCAAGACACCTAACCCCAGCTGCTCCCGACGAGCTGGATGGCGCCTTGCATGGTTGAGATCGCCGTCGGTGTATGAATGGGTGAATGTGAGGCAAAATGTAAAGCGCTTTGGATAAAAGCGCTATATAAATGCAGTCCATTTAGTCCATTCCATTTATAATGAAACTATGACGACTTTTGCACTATAACGACAATAATGACGTTCGCACGATAACGACACTATAACGGCAATAATTAAGTTTGCACTATAACGACACTATAATGACAATAATGACGTTTGCACTATAACCACACTATAATGACAATAATGACATTTGCACTATAACCACACTATAATGACCCTATAACGACACTATAACAACGTTTGCACTATAACGTCACTATAATGACACTATAACGACACTATAACGACGTTTGCAGTATAACGACACTATGACGACTTTTGCACTATAACGACACTATAACGTTTGCACTATAACGACACTATAACGACACAATAATGGAGTTTGCACTATAACGACACTATAATGACACTATAACGACGTTTGCAGTATAACGACACTATAATGACACTATAACGACACTATAACGACGTTTGCAGTATAATGACACTATAACGACACAATAATGATGTTTGCACTATAACGACACTATAATGACACTATAAAAACACTATAACGACATTTGCACTGTAACGACTCTATAACGATGTTTGCACTATAACGACACTATAATGACGCTATAATGACACTATAACGACACTATAACAACGTTTACAGTATAACAACACTATAAAGACTCTGACGACTTTTGCACTATAACGACATTATAACGACGCTATAATGACACTATAACGACACTATAACAACGTTTACAGTATAACAACACTATAAAGACACTGACGACTTTTGCACTATAACGACACTATAACGATGTTTGCACTATAATGACACTATAACGACACTATAACGGCGTTTGCACTATAACGACACTATAACGACGTTTGCACTATAACGACACTATAACGGCGTTTGCACTATAACGACACTATAACGACGTTTGCACTATAACAACACTATAATGACGTTTGCACTATAACGACACTATAATGACGTTTGCACTATAACAACACTATAATGACGTTTGCACTATAACGGCACTATAAGAACACTATAATGACGTTTGCACTATAACGACACTATAATGACGTTTGCACTATAACGGCACTATAACGACACTATAATGACGTTTGCACTATAACGGCACTATAACGACACTATAATGACGTTTGCACTATAACGGCACTATAACAACACTATAATGACGTTTGCACTATAACGACACTATAATGACGTTTGCACTATAACGGCACTATAACAACACTATAATGACGTTTGCACTATAACAACACTATAAAGACACTATAATGATGTTTGTACTATAACGACCCTAACGACGTTTGCACTATAACGACACTATAATGATGTTTGTACTATAACGACACTAACTACGTTTGCACTATAACGACACTATAATGACACTATTACGACACTATAATGACATTTGTACTATAACGACACTAACGACGTTTGCAGTATAACGACACTATAATGACTTTTACCTCAAACTCCTAATTTACTGCTTATTAATAGTTAGTAAGGTAGTTTTTGTAGCGTTTAAGTTTAGGCATTGGGTCGGATTAAGGGATGTCAAATAAGGTCATGCAGAATAATGCATTAATATGTGCTTTATAAGTACTAATAAACAGCCAATATCCTAGTAATATGCATGCTAATAAGCAGCTAGGTAATAGTTAATAACTGAACTGTTACAGAACCTTTTGTGGAATGCAGAAGTTCTGTGGATTCCAAAAAAGAACCTTTATTTTCAAGAGTCCACATGTTCGTTAATCATCAATAAAAAGATAAATGACACCCGAAAGCTCCTGAGATGTGCTTTTCTCTTCACACACACTCCCAATTAACATTTCAGTGAACAGTGCATAACAGAAACGTTTTTCTTAGTGTTAAAAGGGTTTGTTCACAAAAAAAAAAAAAAAAGTAAATTCTGTCATTAACTCCTCTCCCTAATGTCAATGGACACCCGTCAGACCTCCGTTCATCTTCAGACACAGATGAAGAATATTAGTGTTGAAATCCGACGGCTCAGAAAGGCCTTCATCTTTAAGTTAATGACAGAATTTAAATTTTTTGGGGGGAACATTGAAAAAGAATTGTGGAATGCAGAAGTTCTGTGGATTCCAAAAAAGAACCTTTATTTTTAGGAGTGCACACATTCGTTAATCATCAATAAAAAGCCCAATGCCTTCTGCACCGCTTCTGTTTTCTGTCGCTCTGAAGCGATCTGGAGCCAAAGTTACCCCCCCCCCCGGGCCGAGCGCCTCAGAGCTTTGAGCGACGGGTCGTATGAGTGAGAGATTATACGGACTTTGCTCCGCTGCGTCTGCAGTGTGTTTGGTTGAAGTCCATGTTGTCAGGTGTTTTGTGGATCGTGTTGAAGCTTTTAAATCATATTAACAAAAAAAATAAAAAATCATGTCTGCAATTTAAATTTTCTAGTGACTAGAAATTTTTCAGTTGGCCAAATTGAATTTCTGCGAGTTGTTGCAATTTAATTCGTTTTTTTTACAGTATTGTTGATTTTTTGGTAACTAAAATAATAATCCGTTATTAATAGATAACTATGTAGGAAGTAATGCAGGACTTATAAGTAGCACTACATTAACACTTAAGCTACTACTATTAACTAATATAGAAACACGCAGAACTAATCAGTAAGTAATATTGAATTCAGGACTAAGGTTCCTTATTAAGTGATTAATAGTTAATGAATGAGACTGGCGTCAATAATAACTAATAGGTAACAAGGAAAAATTATAAAGAATTGCTAATTAATTACTAATCACAACGTTAACAAGTCTGAGATGTGAGAAATTGTCTTTTTTTACTCTCAATGTGGTCATAAAATGCATCACTAATTACTTAAGTGTTATCTAGTCATTATGCAGGAACTTCTAGTTATTATTTTAAAGTGGAAAACATTGTTAGATCACTAGTAGTTCTTAAAAATTGTCCTTTGTTCCTCTGAATAAAGTAATAAAATGCATCATTACTCAAGCACCCAATCACTCTTCAAGGGCTACTGGTGATCTGGACCATTATTTTAAAGTGAAAAACCATATTTTCCATTTTAAAATAATGGTTCAGATCACTACACTCTAAAAAATGTTGGGTTGTTTTAACCCAATGTTGGGTCAAATATATGGACTAACCCAGCAATTGGGTTGTTTTAATCCTGTGGTTGGGTTAAATATTTGCTTAAGACAACCCAATCGCTGGGTTAAAACAACCCAATGTTGGGTCAAATATGGACTAACCCAGCAATTGGGTTGTTTTTTACTCAGAATTTTTTTGTGTAGTAGCTCCTGCATAATGACTAGGTAATACTTAAGTAATTAGTGATGCATTGTATCACTTTATTCAGAGTAAAGAATATGATTAATTGCATCTCAGACACACAATAAATGTTGTGATAATTGGTCAGTTAGTTAATAGGTATTAATGAGGCTAATCTCAGTCAGTAATTATTGATCACTTAATAAGAAACTATCTTCTAAATTCGATGTTACTTACTGATTAGTTCAGCGTGTTTCTATATTAGTTAATAGTAGTAGCTGAAGTGTTAATGTAGTGCTACTTATTAGTCCTGCATTACTTCCTGCATACACTCTAAAAAATTCTGGGTAAAAAACATCCCAATGTTGGGTCAAATATGGACTAACCCATCAGTTGGGTTGTTTTAACCCAGTGATTGGGTTGTCTTAAGTAAATATTTGACCCAACATTGGGTTAAAACAACCCCGGCATTTTTTAGAGTGTAGTTATCTATCAATAACCATATTTCTAAAGTGTTACCGATTTTTTTGCACTGAAAAAAAAGAAAAGAAAGAAATTTTATTTTAAAACATGCATGCATATAGATGGCATACATGCATTTGACTCTATTGGAGTCTGTATTATAATTGACATTTTTTGCTACATAAACCATAGACAATTCATCCTGCTGCAATGTCACGTTATATAGGCATTTTAAAAATTATTAAATGACAACACTTAACAATACGGTTCTATCAGTTAACAAGAGCAATGCAAAATACTTAAAGGGGGGGTGAAACACTCAGTTTCAGTCAATCTCATGTCAATCTTGAGTACCTATAGAGTAGTATTGCATCCTTCATATCTCCGAAAAGGCTTTAGTTTTATTATATTTATAAAAGAAATATGGGCTGTACCGAGTCTTTCCGGAAAAAACAGAGCGGCTGGAGGCGTATCGTGTGGGCGGAGCTAAAGAATGACAATCGCGAACAAAGCGGTGACGTCCTCAAGCGTGGAGAAGCCCATGGCTATCTCAGCTAATACAGATAATGATCCAGGATCATTCGGAGGCTGAAATAAATTGAACAGGAGAAACCGCAACAGCAGGACGTCCGTCTCTGTGGTATGTACTGTATTAAGTGGCCTTTGTGTGTCTTTACTCGCAGTTTATGAGGACATGATTCGGTTTATGGGCTATTGTATGCGACTAAACCTTAGCAGTAGCAAGTAAAACGGTTTTGCACGTCAGACTAGTGTAACGTTATACAGAGAACAACAATGGAGTAACCGTTAGCGCATTTGAATGACGAAGCACGCGATCGTGTCGTTTACTGATGTTTACTCACGTGACGATAGCCGACAGCACAGACATTTGAAGCAGTTTTACTCACCGGCTGCTTCCAAAGCAGGACCGAACCTTTATCGCTGGGACCGCTCCGTCAAAAACACACTTCTTTGATATGATTTGGTGAAGTCCTGTGACAGCAGTGGCGTGTAAATCCACTTTGAGACGCGACTGAAGCGATGCTTTAAAGCTTCCCGTCATTTCTGCGTTCAAATCGGTTCAAATGCAGCGCTGCCTTCCCAGAATGCTGTGCTGAAGCGTTGAAGTCGCTCGACGTCACCCATAGGAATAAAGTGGAGCGCGGCGCGCGACATAAGTCTTCACGGACGACTGGATCTGCACCCAGAGTGTTTACAGCGTGCATTTCCTCTTTCGCTCTAGTCACGCGCGTGCGCACCCTACCGGGAGAAGAGTCGTCTAGTGGACCCATACTCGAAAAAAACTCTCCGAAACTTGTGAGAAACCGGAAGGAGTATTTTTGACACAGAAATACTCCATCAAACGCCCAACATTAGTTTTTGAAACTTTGTCTATGTTTAGGATGGGAATCCAAGTCTTTAACAGTGGAAAAAGCTCAGTATGCACGAAACAGCATTTCACCCCCCCTTTAAACAATCAGCATTTACTAACACATTATTAAAATCAAACTTTGTATCTGGTAATATTATTTATTAGGCATTGAGTTAACATGAACTAACAACAACACTCTGTTTGAACGCAGTGAATGGACTCATTCAAACAACTTAATTTCTTTTAACCCAGCATTTTTTAGAGCGACCGACTAACATTTAAAAAAGATTAATAAAAATATTGTAGCAAACGTGTTATTCTTTTTTAAGCCCTGTTTTTACACCTGGCATTAAGATGCGTTTTGGTCGACTGGATCAGCAGTAGATGAGGAGACACATTCCCATTTACAGCTGGTGTTTTAATCCGTCTCTTTTGGCCACTTCTGTCCTGATTTCTTCGAGGGGAAGGTCTATGGGCGGGTAAATATATGGCTTTTTCAGATCTTTCCATCTAATGGATGATATAAGCTCAGGCAATTTACATATAAACACACCGGAGACGATGGGAAAACACACGGTAAATGCTCATGTGGTCAAATGCATATGAACAACCACTAAAAGACGTCAACTCTCCGCCTACTGACCTAAAGCGGAAACATTATGGGACGTGGATTTAAACTTTGTCGACTAGAGACCCAAGTTTAGTTGAAGATGAAAAACGTCCCAAGCACAATTTTCTCCCACCATTCCTGATTTCTAACACACACTCTCAGCGTTCGGCTGCTCTAGTGTGTGTCAGAGCAGAAACTAAACCTGAGGATCTCTGTGTTTTTCCATCATCTCCGGTGTGTTCATATGTAAATTGCCTGAGCTTATTTCATCCATTAGATGGAAAGATCTGAAAAGTTCATATATTACCCGCCCATAGACCCTCCCATCGAAGAAATCAGGACAGAAGTGGACAAAAGTGGACAAAAGAGATGGATTAAAACACCAGGTGTAAACAGGAATGTGTCTCCTCATCTACTGCTGATCTGCTCTTAAAAGGTTAGTTAACCCAAAAATGATTCTCCGGGGGAAAAAAATGGTGTTTGGGGGTAAAATGTGTGTTATTTTGGCAAGGTTGCCTGCTAAAATTCACACTCATGGGTCTATATATCACATAATAGTCTCTTCAACCCGCGGACATAGAAAACAACCCACGGAAAAAAATGAGGACTTGGCAACACAGTGCAGTTGAACTCTGTTGACATTTGACAATGCGTCGCTCCGTTGCTCTGATTGGTTGTTGGTCTATCCAATCGATGTCTTTCCTGGTTCGGTGTAAACACGGCCCATAATCACAGCCCAGTGGAGCAGCAGACTCATATTCTGACTAGAACTCAGTATGACCACGACTACAAAAACCCTGGGGGTGGCTGGCAACTTTTTTTTTTTTTACGCTGACGGAAAGAGTTAATGCATTAGGTAATGGGACCTTACTGTAAAGTGTTACCAAAACATAAATAAAGTAAAATGTTCAGATTTTGCTATTGAAACTGAGACTCAGGAGTGACTCATCTGCCCAAACGTGACTGACAGCTCTAGCCGAAACGCACCTGAGGAGCCGTCAAAGCCATCCGTCACATTGATCAGGCGTTCCTTCACGAGCCAGTGGCTTTCACACACACACACACACACACTTCACACGCCAGCCATTAAACCTGCCATGTGAAATTAGACAGACAAATTCCCCATATGCGTTACGCATTCAATTTGAATAAAACGCAGTGCATTAAATGACGTGTGTTGTACGGCTAATGTAGGTGAAAACCCTTTAGAGACAAAAGCTGTGACGTTTATCCTGTTGACAAAGTCCGTTACCGGTCACACCCAGGTCACTCCTGCAGATATACATGTAGATTATGTGTGCAAATCTCACAAAACACGGTCCTGAATAGGTACAAATAATATTTGTAAAAGGAAAATAAAGCCAATAAAGGACATGTTTTCAAGGCCGTTTTGCTTTATAAAAAATTATAAAAACGGTTTTAGTATTCAATCTTTGCATAGATTTTTTTTTCATTGCTGTAAAACTGTGCTTAATAAAAATGTGCTTATTATATTAAAATGTTAAAATTTACAAAATAAGCACAATGTGTAACATCATAGTCTGAAAATATAATATATAATTTTAGTATTTAATCTTTGCATCACTGTAAAAAAATATTAAATGTGCTCAAATAAGCAGAATATACAACATCATAACTGTCTTTAATATAATATAATATAATATAATATAATATAATATAATATAATATAATATAATATAATATAATATAATATAATATATAATTGTAGTATTTATTCTTTTTATTGATTTGTTTTTGCATTACTTTAAAACTATTTAATAATTAAATGTGCTTAATTATCTTAAAAATAAGCAGAATGTTCAACATCATAACTGTCTTATAATTATAATAATATAATATTATAATTTTAGCATTTAATCTTTGCTTTGGTTTTCTGCATCACTGTAAAAATAATTGCACTTGTTTAATTATCTTAAAAATCAGCAGACGTGCAACATCATAACCATCTGAAAGTATAATATAATGTGAATATAACTTGCATTTATACAATTATATATTTTCTCTTTATTTAATTTTTGTGGTGAAATATGAATTGCGGATGTTTTGGCATGCATGTGTCAGGAGATTCATCCATTTGTATATGTGCATAGAAATATATCATTTCATTGCTGTTTAGTGCATGTTGCACCTGAGAGAAGTTGTGTGTGAAATGTAAAACTTCTGTCAGGGCTTATCAAATCTGGAGACTTTATTGCCACTTGAAGGGAATAAAACTGGCCGCACCGTGACAGGTTTTATTAGACATCTTGCTGCCATTATCTGTTTATAGGTTTCGTTTAGCATTCCAGATCAGCCCACAGTCCTCATCTGATGCTGTAAAACCTTCTGGAGATCTGATGAATGTTCCCTCATGCACTTCACTGTTCGCTGCAGGGTGTGTGTGTGTGTGGGTGGGGGTGTGTGTGTGTGTGTTCGTGGGTGGGTGGGTGTTCGGTGCATGTTTACATTTCTGCATGTGCGTTTCCATGTGCCTGCGCGTGTTCAGTCTAGACGAGCGGATCAGGCTTTGCTCCACACATTTCGGCTCACGTGAAGTCATCCCGTTCCCAAAGCAGTGTGTGCTGCCATGTGATACACACACACACATGCTGCTGCGTGTGACGAGCAACAGAGAGAGAGAGAGAGTTGGTCAAGGCATGCCACTCTCAGCAGACTCCACCCACTAGCCCCGCCCATACCCACAGGCCCCACCCACCAGTCCCGCCCCTCTTTGCATGCCACGCCCCCATCCCCCCATCGGTCCGTCTCTGCCTCTCGTTTCGAGTAGCAAAAGCACAGCATGTTCTCACTGAGCCTCACATTGCCTAAATCGTGCCTGGCTCACATGCGGCTCTCAAGCGATCTGTGAAGACTTTCGCTGCAAAACTGCACATATATCACAGACAAACATTCATGCGGAAGGACACACCGTTTTCACATCATAGTTTGTGTGTTTTGGGCCTCGTTCACACTGATGTTGCTGGAGGCCGCAGAGTCACTGCACTGTGACAAAATATTTAAAAAATAAGTTACCTGGTTGCCTTAATTTTGAGTTCATTGAAATAAAAAAATTGAGTTACAACAAATGAACATTTTTGAGAATGGACAACCTTTATTGAAATATTAGTAAGATTTTGTAAGCATATTGGGTAATTGTGTGTGTTTTATTTGTGATGACGCAGCCAAATTGTGCTATTTTCATGATTTATCACATTTTTTATGTGGTTCAGACACAGTTGAGTTTCTATTTATTAAACAAATTCCCTTCATTGTATCAACTCAAATTTTTAATTTCAATAAACTCGAGATTTACAGTGTGTGTACGATTCAGTTTGATCAATGTTATATCAACATGTGTTTTAAGTAAGGGATAATGTACACCCAGCCGGTTGTTATTGCAGAATAAACCCCGACAAAGCGATCAGGACCCCGACGCGAAGCGGAGGAAATAAATAAGACACAAAATATTGTCTTGAGATTAGACCCCACTTTATATTCGGTGGCCTTAAGTACTATGTACTTACATCCAAAAATAAGTACAATGTACTTTCTGTGTTCAGATTGTATTGCCAAACACCTTTGCTGATATTGAGGTGAGATACGGGTAGAGTTAGGGACAGGTGTGGTGGTGTGTGTTAGGCGTAAGGGAAGAGCCAACTGTGTAATTACTAATGTAACTACAGAAATTATTTACAGACGTTATTACATGCAGGTATTTTTTTTTTTAAATGTAAGTACAATGTAAAAACATGTATGTACACAATAAGTGCATTGTATCAAATTATGAATTACTATGTTAGTACATAGTACTTAAGGCCACCTAATATAAAGTGGGTCCATTTTATTAGCTCTTAAGCAAAGCTTCCGCGAAGAAAAACAGTTCCAGCCTGCTTTAAGTCTTTATCTATTGCTGCTAAATGTTGAAAATGAATGCTGAAAGGGTTAGTTCACCCAAAAATGAAACCAAGCCTGATTTACTCACCCTCAAGTCATCATAGGTGTGTATGGCATACTTCTTTCAGACAAATACAATCGGAGTTATATTTAAAAAGTCCAGGCTAACGTTAACCCCAGCAGTAGTTGTAGCTGTTTTTGAAGTCCATAAAAAATGCAGCTGTCCGTCAAATAACGTGCTCCACACGACTCCGATGGGTTAATAGAGCCTTCTGATTCGAATCGATGCGTTTGTGTGAGAAAAATATCCATATTTAAAACTTTATAAAGGAATCATTACTAAGAAAGATAATTCAGTGAGAAATGAAAATAAATGTTATTCTGCATGATGAAATATTTTGCAAACGTGATAAAACTATATTTGTCCAAATATGCACGCTGTTTGGCAAGATGAACAACGCGCCGACGTGATAAGAGAACGTGAACCACCCAACATGCGCTGGGTTGCCGTGACGATCCGCGCTGTCTATCACTCGGCAGCTAAATCTATATTTGTCCAAATATGCAGCACACTGTTTCACTAAGAGCCCGAACACATGCGGTTTAGTGCATGGCTGTGACCACAAATAAAACGGAGAGGACGTGGCTTTTGTTCATTAGCCTACAGATTACAGATTGGTTATTTTGCACTCCTGACATAGATAGTCAACGCTTGCAGGTTCGGCGTGCGATTCCTCAGGTGAATTTTACTTTACCGAGCCTTTGTAGCAAAGGCTTCCACAGACGGCGCCGGTTACAGCTCGCTCGGCGCCCTTTACGTTACTTCGTATCAGCACAACGCCTAGCTTTCCTCCGTGACTTTTCCGCACGCTGCTTCCAAAACTTCCCCACCATATCTCTACAATAATGATGGAAGACGAGCCTGACAGAAGTGACTGTCTCATGCATATTAACTAAATTATCTTGTATGCATACTACAGCGCAGGGATTGGACTGAATGAGCTTTATGTCATGAATATATATCGAGAATCGCTCGGAGCGGTCGACGTCAGCATGTGCCCAGCAGCCCATACTTGGGCCGAAAAGGCCGTGCCGACGTCAGCATTTGTGACGTTGCTCCGACTAAGCTTTTCAAACCGGAAGACAGAAATCGCTAAAATGCAAAAATAACTATTTTCACATATGAATACCATTAATGAGTACCCTTAGTGTTTTCAATGATGTGCAGCCTATACATATCTCAAAAAAAGTGTTTTGGGGTTTCATGACCCTTTAAACACATGGCGCAGATGATCAACAGAGATCCGGATTCTATCCTCTTCAGTTGAAGACTCTCAGGACCGGGCAGAGAGGACAAATTTCCACACAAAAAAAACACGACACGCAGCGACATCATCTGCAACTCGTGTGTGTCGTGATAATGTCAGTGAGGTGACGCATGCCAATGAAGAACGAACGATAGTCATAGATATGTATGCGTATAGATATCTATGGGCATAGTGACATTGGCTTCTGTCACATGTCATGTCACTTACTGTTAATACCATAGATGTGTAACGTGTATACATATCTATGGTTGACTTGACACTGTCTCTGTTTGCAAGCGTAACTGTGTTACCATGGTTACCAGTGTTTATAGTGGCGGATTAATTTCGAACTGTAATCAAACTGACTGGAACTGCCTGTGCATTAAACGGTTTTACTGCAATAATTAATTCATTATTTTAATTGTAAATTATGTTTTTGTAAATATTCCATAAAGTGTGTGTGTGTGTGTGTGTGTGCGCGTGCAAATTAATGTTTTAGTGATATAAAATTAAACAGTTATATGGATTTTTATTAATTGAATTTCATATTAATTCTCCTTTATAATCAAATTAAACTACAAGTATGAATCTGAACTCAATAGCAGTTTTATAACAGTTTTCTATTAAATAATGTTTTTGTAAACGGCATTTCTAATGATTTTGTGCCGTCAAATCGATTAATCACATCAAAGTTTGTGTTTACATAATGTGTGTGTGTATTCATATATACATAATAATTATACACAGTACACACACATATATGTAAACACAAACTTTGATGTGATTACTCGATTTGACGGCACTATTTTGCACATAATTAATATTTTTGTAAATATTTTATTCATGTGTAAAACTTAACATGTAAATCAGTCATTTATGGTATTAAAACTGCATTTATTTATTTAAAACGACACTTACAGCAGATATATGTGTGTTTATATGAATTTAATTCCACATTAGTTGTACTCTTTTAAATTAAATCACAGTTTTATATGTTTTAGTGGGTTTCTTGTAAATGTAGAAGCAAGTGTGTGAACACTCAGGTCAGTTCGTTTGGTCAGGTTTGTCTGCTTGAGGTCTCAGGATCATAAACAGCTCTTGCTTGTCTAATGCGATGATGTCTCTGTACTTTGTGTGTTTTCGAGGACAATCGTCCGGTGTTTTTAAGTGTGTGTGTGTTTGGTTTGACTGAAGTTATTGATAGCTGTTGATTTCTCTGGTGTGTGTGTGTGTGTGTTTGTCTCACTTCGCCTCTTATCAGCGCATATCGCTGGATTAAATAGAGCCGGTTAGGGCGTCTTTTTCCTGCACCCGTCGACTTCCCTGAGCGGAGACACCTCCCTTCCCTGTGTGTGTCTTTGAGGAAGTGAAGGCCAGGTCATGGGACGGTCACAGTCACACCCCTGAACGATCTGCCACCCAGCGGAGCAACACACTCGCATATTGTCACAGCTTCATTACAGTACACTGCTGTCCTGAAACCCTGTCACTCTCTCACACACACACACACACACACACACACACACACACACACACACACACAC
>NC_090173.1:11705012-11827512 GCF_024679245.1 Pseudorasbora parva | reverse complement strand
TATTATTATTATCATTATTATGATCTGATAAACCCATTTTTTTACTATTCTGTTTTTATTTATTTCTATTATTATTATTATTATTATTATTATTATTATTATTATTATTATTATTATTATCCCATGTCCCATTCTTTTATTGTCCTATTTTTGATTTACTTAATTTTTTTAATTTGTTTTACATCATAAACATCATTGTGTCTTGTATTATGTATATCATACAGTATATTTACATATTTAAAAATATATTTAATTTCTATACTTCTTTATTAAAAGTACTTGCTTTACTTTTAGTAAATGCTGTGGCAATACAATAATCATAATAGCCTGCTTTAAAAGGTGAAAAGCCTTTTTGAACGCTTTATTTATTGACTGATTGGTTTTTAGAAATGCTGAATCAAATCTAGCCGTCAGGAGCGGAAACATGAACGTAGCCAATCAGAAAGTCCTGTACGAGTCATGTGACTCTGTGTGGTCAAATGTTATTATAAATAAATATCTCAAAGTGAGAAAAAGAAGTCCAGTTGACAACCGTCTCCATTTGCTTTCTATTGCGGGAAGCGGCCTCCTTGTCATTTCTGACTTATTACAAAAAAACGAACAATGTCTAAAAGCTGATATGTGACGAGGTGTACAGAAAACAAGCTAAAGAACCCAGAACCAAAAACCCAGAAGTGTTGATAAGCTGCTGACCCAAAAAATGAGCGTTTAAAGACATTAAAGTGGATACTTGAGTCAGAGCGAGACATGCTATATTACAGTGAGAACTACGCCCACTGGAGGGGAAAGTCATCAGAGACAGGAAATATAACATATAAAACTGACATTTGATATTGGACAACATGTTTACTGCACACGTAGACATACTGAGACATACTGAGTGTCAGGATCCCAAAACTGACCCATTCTTCCAGCTGAAGCGTCACGTCTTATTGCCTGTGTCCACTTTAGTCTCCTTAAACGCTCGTTTTTTGGGGGTCGGCAGCTTATAAAAATGTTAGTTATGTTTTTTTTAGCTTGTTTGCTGCACACCTCGTCACATATCAGCTTTTAGAAAATGGTTCTGCTTTTTGTAATAAGTCCAAAATGACAAGGAGGGTGGGCGTGGCCTAAATACGCTCCGTCTCTATACGGCAATCCACCTGTCACTCAAAGTGGCCACGCCCTTAATTATGCATAACTTTAAGGCTTTTTATAATTTAAACGAATGAGTTATAAAAACATTCACCCCCTCACAGTTGTCATGAAGGTCAAAATTAGCCGTATAGACCAAAACCACAGTTTGTCCCAGACTGTAAACATATTTTATTCTGCTGTAAAGTTGGGCATTTTAACATGAGGCTCAATGAGATTCTGCTCCTTCTGGAGTCTGTCTCTAGTGGCCAGTCGATGAACTACAGTTTAAATCACTTCCGTATCGGCTTCAAGAAAGATCGCGGGAGGTTGCCGCTTGGTAAAAACCATAGACCGTAAAAAAATATGGACGACTCGACATCATCCGTTTCCGCTTGCCAGAGTTGAAGCTTTCAGGCGGCCTGACACTCACATCTTGGGACAGAGTTTGCGCAGTAGAGAGCAGGAAGTAGAGCAGGAAGTAGAGCAGAAAGTGGAGCCGTGATATTAAAAGCCCGCCCACACTCTCACAGATGCAGAACAATTAATTATGTTGGTGAAATAATCAGTTATGGAAATGTAGAAATTAAAGCTAAAGCTCCAATCTGCTCCCAAAAATCCCGAAAAAAGTCAGTAAGTGCCTCAGTGACAACTTCACTCAGAGAAGACGTCGATCTCAGCTGTCAATCATGACGTCACACACCCCGTTTTTATAGCATCAGATAACTAACTAAAACTAAACTTATTTTAAAAACGGACACTTGAAATGAAATCATCGTGATGATAACTGCCTTCAATGACATAAACTAACTTTGGGGGGAAAATATTTGTGGTGTAATTTGATTGTTTAGTTTGCCTCGCGTCCGTTAGAAAACACAGTGGTGCGGCTATACTGGGACCGGCCACCGGGGGGCGATCGAGGCGCGAAAGCTTCAGTTTCTGAGAGGGATAATGCAGGCTTGATAAAAATACAAAAAAATATATATATATAAAAATAAAAGTCCTAGAAAACTCCTTTACAATTTATGGTTGAAATTTACTTTTGATTTATCCTTCTTTTTCCTTATTTTTTTGTAAAGATAAAGGCATAATTTTTTGTGTCACCAGCGAAAATTCCAAACGGAATTGTGAGAATAATTATTCTTTTTCTGATTTGTCTGTCTCTCCGTCCCCGAGCAGGATGACAAATACTGGGCTCGGCGCAGAAAGAACAATGTCGCGGCCAAACGTTCCCGGGACGCTCGGCGGCTGAAAGAGAACCAGATCGCCATCCGCGCGGGATTCCTGGAGAAGGAGAACGCGGCGCTCCGACAGGAAGTGGCCGACCTGCGGAAGGAACTCGGCCGCTGTAAGAACGTTCTGGCCAAATACGAGGCGCGACACGGCCCTCTGTGAGCCCCGCCCATCTGCACACAAGCCCCGCCCACATCCACAGATGCCCCGCCCCCCCAGGAACTTCTGCGTGCCCCGTTAAGAGGCACCAAATTCTCCTCTCACTTTTCACGTTTCTCTCTCTTTTCTCTCTCGATATTTGAGTTAATTTGTGTCTGTCTTTCTCTTATCTAGTTTCACTTCTCTCTCTCTCTTTCCTTTTATCTGATGGTTTGTCCGTTTATTCCTTTCCCAACGATGGATCGTTTATTTCGGAAATGATTCTACACGGTTTTCTCTGGAATGTTTTTAAACACGGACTGATGAATATTTTCCTCGCTTCTCGCCCTCCTCTCTGTCAATCATCTGCTCGGCCCATCCCCCTCTTCCCAGAGGCTCCGCCCTCTTCCCGTCGCTCAAGCTTTTTTTTTTTGTGTATATGATTGTGTTTTAGTTGAATAGCTGTAACGCACCGACACCTTTCGTTCTGTAACGTGTGTGTATAACACTAGCTAGAGTCAGAACATGATGTCTGTTCTTTGTGTTTCGTCTGTTTTCTTTTCATCATTACTTTTAAAACCAACACCAGCGTTTTTTTTTCTTTTCGTCTTTCCTGCATTGTCCATGGAGCAATAAGCCTGAATCTCTTCAGAAGGCAAAACACACGACATGTAAGCTAGAATCTTCTACTCTAAGGTTTCTGCAAAGCCTGTTTCAGCCATCACAGCTGTAGTGCAGAAACTTTCCCTCCAAAACTTTCCCTCCAAAACTTTCCCTCCAAAACTTTCCCCCCAAAAATGCTGAATCCATTATATGTCTCTCTCTCTCTCTCTCTCTCTCTCTCTCTCTCTCTCTCTCTCTCTCTCTCTCTCTCTCTCTCTCTCTCTCTCTCTCTCTCTCTCTCTCTCTCTCTCTCTCTCTCTCGCTCTAACTCCCTGCACTAATGCGTGTTTCACAATCTGATCTGGTGCAATGTTTCTACCTACACTATAATCTGCCTGATATATTTATGGACTTTTTTTTTTTTTTTTTGAAGAATTTTTTTTTTTTCTTGAAGAAATTTTTTTTCAAAAATATTCAGCTGTTAATTACTACTATTGTTATAGCTGTTCTTATTGTTATTGCTGTATAGTAATTTTTCCTGTTTTATTGGATATTTCAGCATGACTATTGTTTTAGAGTCGCGGCCTCAAGCTAACTGTAAATTGGTCTTTTTTTGTTTGTTTGTTTAGAACGGACAATTATTCTGTCCTTTTTTATTGTAATTTGTTTTGTTTTGTTTTTGTTTTTTTTACCCAGAGCATGTTTTAGAATTTTAGTTTGTTTTTAAGTCAATACAAACATATATTTGTAGTGATCATTTTTTTTCTTTCTTTTGGTAGCTTTGTGTGTGTGTGTGTGTGTGTGTGTGTGTGTGCGTGCGTGCGTGCGTGCGTGCGTGTGTGCGTGCGTGCGTCGGCTGTATGACTGTAATGAATGTGTTTGAAGAGGACATGAGACGTTCGTTAAGCAGGACGGTGTTGTCTCAAATACTGTGGTTAAAACCCAATCAGTTTGTTTACTGCAGACCAAAAGATACAGCACACAGATGTATTGATAAAACAGAGTTTTAATGTTTATATATATATACATATATAACCTATTATAAGTTACTTTTTTTGTACAGTATTTTTCCTATATAATACTGTTTAAATATTTTCAAGGCACAGCAAATCCAGACATTTATGATATAGAATATATATATATAAAGCTATTATTCAGAGATTAGTAACATAGTGTTTTGATATATAGTATAAAACAGCGAAACCCGCAATTATGTCTTCAATTCTGGGCATTAAAAACCTTCTCGTTTTCGAATAGCCTTTAGTATTCTGTCTCAGGGAACGCTAGCATTCGGACCTCACACACCAGAACTCGCAGCAACATAAAGATTAAATATATATGTTATATATATATATATTGTACAGAAGGTACATCAGTGTTTTTTTTCTTGTAGGAAGGAGCTGCAGTTCCTCCGTATACAGTAACTCACACTCGTCTTGATGCTTTGTAATGGGCTTTCATTACACACGGCATCCGCAGTATCGCTATTGGTTCTTTGAATGGAAATCTAAAGGCTATGATTTTTCTAGTCTATACAATTGAGACTTTTTCAAAGCAGAGCGTTGATCGTGAATGTTTAGTGCGGCAGCTCTTGGTCGAATGTCATAAAAGTCTCGTTGTTGTCAATGGAGTCACTGGTACTAGTATACTACTGCTACTCCTGTAGTATGTGTGTGGACAGTATGTGCAACTATAAAAAGTTAACCAGGTCTTTGTTAGGCTTTCTGCTCTGAGATCAGTTTTCTCTGTCTGTTCTAATAGATGATGCAGGGTATAAAGTCGAGGCGACTGATCTTTGATTGCTGTTCCTGCTGGTGACTTCATTGTCGACAGTAAAAGTCCCCGTCTGCCCAAGGTTAGGCCAAAAATTTAGATGTGCACAGATTTGTATTGTTTAGGATCGAATGGGGGGCAGAAATGGCACTTTCTTTTAATTTCCCTTTATTTTCATGTCTGTGTGTGTGTTTTGTGTGTGTGTGTGTGTGTGTGTGTGTGTGTGTGTGTGTGTGGGCATGTTTTTGTGACATATGAGGACTCAAATGTGTATAATGCCATGGGTCTGACACAGGTATTACAGGAGAGGGTGAAATATGAGGACATTACCCATGGCCCCACTTTACAAAAGGCTTATAAATCACACAGGAGGAGTTTATATGAGAAAGTAAAAATGCAGAATGTTTCCTGTGTGTGTGTGTGTGTGTGTGTGTGTGTGTGTGTGTGTGTGTGTGTGTGTGTATGTGTGTGTGTGTGTGTGTGTGTGTGTGTGTGTGTGTGTGTGTGTGTGTGTGTGTGTGTGTGTGTGTGTGTGTGTGTGTCGAGTAGGTTTAGGGGTAGGGCAGTGTAAGGGAATAGAAAATACGGTTTGTTCAGTATAAAAACCATTACGCCTATTGAATGTCCCCATATGTCACAAAAACAAACGTGTGTGTGTGTGTGTGTGTGTGTGTGTGTGTGTGTGTGTGTGTGTGTGTGTGTGTGTGTGTGGTATAAATGCAGAGGTGAGACATGTGTATAAAGCCCTGTGTAGACTGTTTCCTAATGTACAAAACTTAAATAAATCCAGGATTAAGCCAAACCGCTTCTCGTGAATAATGCCCCGTGAAAATACCTCTCTGAGGGCAAGAGGAAGGCCCAGCCGAGTTTTCAGCATTTCACCAATGTGTTCCTCTCCTTTTTTTAAAAGAAAAGTATCGGTTAAATGTCTCTTTTTATTCCTAGACCACTTTGAAAATCCAGTTGATCCTGCCTTGATGTGCTATCAGTCTTGCCATAAATACGACTGTCCTACACTCTTAAAAATTCTGGGTAAAAAACAACCGGTCAAATATGGATTGCCCATTTGCCGGGTTAGTCCATATTTGACCCAACATTGGGTTAAAACAGCCCAGCATTTTTTTTAGAGTGTAGTCGGAAATTAGACATGAATAAACTCTCAAGTCGTGTGAAATTTGGTGAAAAAAATCTGCTATCCATGATTTGTTTACATCTAAGCTACCGCAATTCCTTGCGCTCCGACGTTTTTGAGTCGTGGTTTGAAGTCGTGACTAACGGGCTCAGAAACCTGCCTGGAACGCAGCATACACTCTAAAAAATGCTGGGTTGTTTTAACCCAATGTTGGGTCAAATATGGACTAAAGCAGCAATTGGGTTGTTTTAACCCAGCAGTTGGGTTGTTTTAATCTTGTGGTTGGGTTAAATATTTGCTTAAGACAACCCAATCGCTGGGTTAAAACAATCCAACTGCTGGGTTAGTCCATACTTGACCCAACATTGGGTTGTTTTTTACTCAGAATTTTTTAGAGTGAATGAAAAGATTATATGAATGCTCAAGGTTCTTAATGGAACCACCAATAAAGAACCTTCATTTTTAAAAGTTCCGATAGCATGTGAAGGCAGAAATGAGAAAAGAAATGCATGCAAACACTTGGCCAACTCAGTCTAGACTGCGATAGACGGCATGAGCCGATAATCTTGTGTTCATATACATTTACCTTTAGATGCCGCATCTAAAGTCTCTCAACGCCAGGGAAGGACACAGCAGTGAGACTGCTGGAAACCGGGTGGCGTCTCCCTTTGGTGAAATTCACTACCTCAGTCCTGAAAGGAACCTAGAACCATATTTTCCAGCGTTTAGTCCAGTTTAGCAGTGCCTTGAATATACCACAGATGATTCCACATTCATTCTTAAGCTTAAATTGACTTGGACCGGATCCGGCCTGCAAGAAAAAGGGCTCCCCACGCTGCTCTAAACAGCCCCGAAAACCCCAAGCACTTATTTTATTGTCAAACACAAAATCCAGATGCTAGTAGAGCGCTGGTTGGTCTCAAAAGACCCACGACGGGAAGGCCCAAGGAACCGCCGTATTGAAGGCAACACCTGCAGGCAGTCTTATGAGAGAGACGTCACAGCTGGAGATGTTTGATTTTGTGTGTCATGCGATGGAAGCAGAAACCCGAACCTTTTCTCTCTGCTGCCACCTTTTGACCCCTTATCTCTCTGTACATTTAGTGTCCAATAAAGTTTTCTCTCTAGATCTGTGCTTTTCTGTCTTTTTTAAATATATATATATATATATATATATATATATATATATATATATATATATATATATATATATATATATATATATATATATATACATATACAGGGAGTGCAGAATTATTAGGCAAGTTGTATTTTTGAGGATTAATTTTATTATTGAACAACAACCATGTTCTCAATGAACACAAACTCATTAATATCAAAGCTGAATATTTTTGGAAGTTTTAGTTTTAGCTATTTTAGGGGGATATCTGTGTGTGCAGGTGACTATTACTGTGCATAATTATTAGGCAACTTAACAAAAAACTAATTTATACCCATTTCAATTATTTATTTTTACCAGTGAAACCAATATAACATCTCAACATTCACAAATATACATTTCTGACATTCAAAAACCAAACAAAAACAAATCAGTGACCAATATAGCCACCTTTCTTTGCAAGGACACTCAAAAGCCTGCCATCCATGGATTCTGTCAGTGTTTTGATCTGTTCACCATCAACATTGCGTGCAGCAGCAACCACAGCCTCCCAGACACTGTTCAGAGAGGTGTACTGTTTTCCCTCCTTGTAAATCGCACATTTGATGATGGACCACAGGTCCTCAATGGGGTTCAGATCAGGTGAACAAGGAGGCCATATCATTAGATTTTCTTCTTGTATACCCTTTCTTGCCAGCCACGCTGTGGAGTACTTGGACGCGTGTGATGGAGCATTGTCCTGCATGAAAATCATGTTTTTCTTGAAGGATGCAGACTTCTTCCTGTACCACTGCTTGAAGAAGGTGTCTTCCAGAAACTGGCAGTAGGACTGGGAGTTGAGCTTGACTCCATCCTCAACCCGAAAAGGCCCCAGAAGCTCATCTTTGTTGATACCAGCCCAAACCAGTACTCCACCTCCACCTTGCTGAGTCGGACTGGAGCTCTCTGCCCTTTACCAATCCAGCCACGGGCCCATCCATCTGGCCCATCAAGACTCACTCTCATTTCATCAGTCCATAAAACCTTAGAAAAATCAGTCTTGAGATATTTCTTGGCCCAGTCTTGACGTTTCAGCTTGTGTCTTGTTCAGTGGTGGTCGACTTTCTGCCTTTCTTACCTTGGCCATGTCTCTGAGTATTGCACACCTTGTGCTTTTGGGCACTCCAGTGATGTTGCAGCTCTGAAATATGGCCAAACTGGTGGCAAGTGGCATCTTGGCAGCTGCACGCTTGACTTTTCTCAGTTCACGGGCAGTTATTTTGCGCCTTGGTTTTTCCACACGCTTCTTGCGACCCTGTTGACTATTTTGAATGAAACGCTTGATTGTTCGATGATCACGCTTCAGAAGCTTGGCTATTTTAAGACTGCTGCATCCCTCTGCAATATATCTCACTATTTTTGACTTTTCTGAGCCTGTCAAGTCCTTCTTTTGACCCATTTTGCCAAAGGAAAGGAAGTTGCCTAATAATTATGCACACCTGATATAGGGTGTTGATGTCATTAGACCACACCCCTTCTCATTACAGAGATGCACATCACCTAATATGCTTAATTGGTAGTAGGCTTTCCAGCCTATACAGCTTGGAGTAAGACAACATGCATAACGAGGATGATGTGGTCAAAATACTCATTTGCCTAATAATTCTGCACTCCCTATATATATATATATATATATATATATATATATATATATATATATATATATATATATATATATATATATATATATATATATATATATATATACACTCTTAGAAGAATGAGTGAGTTAAGAATGTACCTCTTAGTTTGTCTGAATGGGAGGCATTGAAGCTCTTCCATCCTTTAATAAAATGCAAAGGACTACATGAAAACATTTAAGGGGTACTTTAGCGCTGGGAAGATGAATCTGTATTTAAACTGGGTCATTAATGTATTAGAAATGTGAAATTATTTTTGAATTTGGTGCCTTTTAGACTGAGAAAAGACAGAAAATTTATTTTTGTCTCATGTGGATGAAAGACTACAATTCCCAGAATGCTTCGCTGCCCTGTGAGGCCATTCCCAAAGCCACCGCTACTGGATTACTGTGACTGAGTTGGAGAAGACACGACAATAAAAAACTGAATGTGTGTGTTCAATATAACGATGGAGTCGCTGCGTGAGTCTCACAGCACTAACGCTGCAGGAGTGAGATAAATGAGCTGATGAGCTCTCGTAAAGAGAGCTGAGGTAAACACACTCGCGGCAGTCATTCACAGCGTGTCTCTAGTCTGGCACGTTTTCAGTTCATGCCTTTAGAAGCTTAACTTTCATAGAAATTAATTTGAGAAGTTAAAACACTTACATTGCTCAGAATCTGTTTAAAGGTGCACTATGCAGCTTTCCGTCCACTGGAGGGCGCCTATTCAAAGCAAAGGTGTAGTTTGATGATGCCAAGTGTGAGCGCAGCATCTTGGGACATGTGGTCTTCACCTCACAGCCGGAGGAAAATAGGACTCGGGCAGAAATCGTGTTGATGGATGCGGTTATTAACGTTACTGTAGTGAAGCAGAGCAGGAGCGAGTGTTGAGGAGCTGAGCACGGCCGCTGGAGCGATTGTTACGCAAACACACGGCTCGCGAGCACCGGGACTTTTATTATGACAGGACGGGACACAGTCGCCGGGCGCCTGCACTGATCCGCTCTTCCGGTTATGATTATAAGGTAAAGCAGCTCTTTTTATCATATCAGATACATTTAAGTGTGTTTAAAATTATGTTATGACGTTCCTCTGTGCGTTCGCTTGTTCACACTGCTAAGAGTAAAGCGCTCCTGCCAAATAAAACCTGAAACCGAGGGTAACGCAGATATGACAGGCGACTCGCTCAGACGCTATGCTGACACTTCAGCGATTAGCATATGGCTTTGTAATTAGTAAAAACCCTGGAGTATAATCAAATGATTGTGCTTCCCCCTCATATCCCCCTGAGACAAGAGATTTATGCATTTTATTTCTGGAAAAATTCCTCCCGTGAAGCAAATTGACGATATTTGCATCATCGGAGGAATGTTTGGCCAGAGGCTAAAGACTACAGCCAGCAGAGGGAGCCATTTCCACATGTTTTGAACCCGCGCATGAGGGATGGAGATCACACTCACAGCTAACCTCAGCTACAGGCACTCATTTAAACGGAGCTATGGTGAGCAATGTAAGTGTTTTAACTTCTTAAATTAATTTCTATGAAAGTTAAGCTTGCAAAGGCATGAACTGAAACGCGCCAGACTAAACTCGCGTTGTGAATGTATGCCGCGATTACCTCAGCTCTCATCACGAGAGCTCATCAGCTCATTTATGACGTTAAATGTAATCTGACTCCTGCAGTTAGTGCTGTGAGACTCACGCGGCGACTCCATCGTTATATTGAACACACACATTCAGTTTTTAATTGTCGTGTCTGCTCCAACTCAGTCACAGTTATCCAGTAGTGGTGGCTTTGGGAATGGCCTCACAGGGCAGCGAAGCATGTACCCCTGTAAGGAGAAAATACTCCGCGATGGTGTTGACTATGAATTTGTACTTGGTTTGTCTTAAAGCACATTAAGCAATTTCACAACAGCAGTCTTTAAGGTATATGACAATCCAGTGAATATTAGTTTCTGTTCCTCTCACTTCCGATTTCGTTTGAACTCCTACGGTGGCTGATTTAGTCCAAGATTAACATTGCAACCCCCCTCTTCACCTTCGACACAGTGCCATTGCGTGTTAAAACACGAACGGCGAAGCTTTAATTTACGGGTATGTCCCTCTTTGGCTAATGTACTTTCAAGATGGAGGAGCAACATGGCGACCGCCATCT
Source organism: Pseudorasbora parva (assembly GCF_024679245.1). Taxonomy (NCBI): domain Eukaryota; kingdom Metazoa; phylum Chordata; class Actinopteri; order Cypriniformes; family Gobionidae; genus Pseudorasbora; species Pseudorasbora parva. Next base: position 11,816,582 of record NC_090173.1, on the reverse strand, counting down.
GAACCCCTCACCCGTATGTATTTTCAATGGCATGTTATAAACTTACGAGAATACTTTATTACTTGAAAGAAGTAAATATACATTAATGAGCACATATATTTTTGAAAGAACTAAGTGTTTTTAGCTAAGAATAAACTAAACAAGTTACACAGTGCAGCTTTAAAGTATGATGAAACAAACACACACACACACACACACATTCGAGAGAGAGTTATATTACTGCTTTCATTTATTAACACTTTAGAAATTTCTTCAGTATTGGACACATTTAGTCTTTATAGTAACATCAGCACCAAAACATGAGAATGATGTATGATGAGAACATCTGAAGCATTAGAAGAGGATTCGTAGCTGGATTTGAAAAAGCCAGTACAGAATTATGTGCCAAAACGGGATGTAGAAATATATATTTATATATTTTTTTTCTTTTTTTACAAAAGTCTGTCCCAGAGTACAAGAGCTGGTCAAAATGACTCTGCAGTTGAACACATCTCACCAAACACCCAAAATCATACAATGGAAAGCGTTCAAGTCATGTCAGAATTACAAAAGTCAAAATACTACAACCAGGGCATTAATCACCTCTATGTGCTATTGAGAAGGGGTGGGGGGAAAGTGTAGAAAACTTCCATCCTGTAATTATAGATTAAAAAAGAAAGAAAAAATAAATGGTTTGTACAAGTCTGAAACTATTACCTATGGATATTCCAACATGACGTGAACACACGTCTATAAGCATGCGTTTAATCGACCACAGTGAGAATATTACAAAACAAAAGCTTTAGCTGTTGAGCAAAACACTTAAATATGCGAGATAGCTGCGATCCAGGTTTAGCACTTAAACAAACATCTGAGTTTCCACCCAGCGGATCGCAGCGATTCCTGAATGCCAACAGATCAGCCGAACCGAACGCGTTCAGTGTCACGCCTGTGAAGAACACAATCCCCCATGATCCTCTGCAACACACTCGAGTCGCTGAACACAGGTAGCGATGATGTGCATGATGGATCATCTGTCCATATCTCAGTCTGTCATACGGTTAACAGGTGATCCTAACAAATCGTTCAAAAATTATTTTTTAAAATGACAAAAAAAGCCATATTTCACTTTAAAGCAAAAAAATGATGTCTGTATGTATGTATGTATGATATATATATATATATATATATATATATATATATATATATATATATATATATATATATATATATAAAACTGTCATGTATATATCTTATCGCATGCATTAAAAAATAATGGCAGGGGAAAATAATGACTAATATATATATATATATATATATATATATATATATTCACACATTTAAACATTAAACAAATTATTAATTGGATTTATTATTATTTTTATATATTTTAATTAATATTTGTCATTATTTTCCCCCAGTAATTCTTTTTTATTTTAAGCATGCATTTATGAAAAATAGAGAGATTAAAACTGTATTACAGAGAAAGAAAAAAAAACAATAATAAAAGCAGACAACGAAAAGTTTAATAATACGGATGTAATGTGTTAATGTATGTTAATGATATGTGTATTTCTTTTTATATATATATATATATATATATATATATATATATTAGGGCTGTAACGATACACCAAACCCACGATTCGGTTCGTATCACGATTTTTGACCCACGGTACGATACAAACCTCGATATGGGGGGGACAAAACAGTTTTATTCTGTACAGTATTCTGTAGCCTATTTTGCCGTCAATACCATATATCTGTATGGTCAATAGGCTACTGCCGACGTTTTCTTTGCGGTACCAATAGGCAATATATATTTAACATGAAGTATAGGGCCTCCTGTAAATCAATACCAACAGAAGCGCCGCGTCAGACACGCTTCTGGTGTGCAAAGAAAGAGAAAACGCCACGCAGCCGCCCCGTGGATGACACGCAACAGAAACGCCACTCACACCACGTTGCCAGCCGGTTGGGGAAGCTTCTTGAAACACTTACGGCAAATTGTGTGGGTCTTGTCAACTACACGATTGCCATCCTTGTTCTCCACCGGGTAGCTGAAATGTTGCCATACTGCTGACTTAAAAGTTGGACCTGGACAGGAAGGATAATTTTGGGAGTTGGAAGGGGTGTGTCGCGATTCTGCCTCCTCACATCGCGATACAGGTTCGTGGACCTGCGTATTGCGATTTCGATTTCATATCGCATATCGTTACAGCCTTAATATATATATATATATATATATATATATATATATATATATGCATCTTTTAGCCTTTCTTTAAGAAAAAAATGTCTTGACAATGTCACAATGCAAAAATACTTCAGTTTCCTTTTGCAGTTTTGTTTTCTTATGAATTTGAGGTGAAATATGACCTGTTTTTGTCAGATTCATAACAGACAGTGGATGTTATTCTATCATCAAGTCAATTCGACTCCACACAACACTCAGCGCGTCTTTATATTGGAGGTTTGGGCGGTGAAAGAGACACCTGACCCCTGGTTGTGCAGCGTTTCTAATCACATCCCATCAGAATCCCAACAACAATATCTCAGGTGTGGCGGAATATCAAACACAAGTGGTTCTTCCTGTTAGAAAAGTGCCGCATAGAAAGAAAAGCTCCGTGCAACACTTTCAAATCCTGCTGAAAGAGCAGAGACACGGCAAGAGCGTAGAAAACCACCAGCACTTTGTAGAAAACATCTAGCTGTACGTCTGAAGTAAGTTGAGATGCAAAAATAGATCTGATACAGAAAGTCGCAAGAATAAAGCAAACTAGTTCACTACAGATGATGTGAAACGACTACCGAGTGTGTGCGCGAGTGAGTGAAAAATCATTAGTCACAATTCATCTGCTTTCAGTGGAATACATAATACTGACGAACATGGCATTGCCGTGGTGTTGCAGCAAACGAGCATTCAATACTGCGACACACACACACACACACACACACACACACACACACACACACACACACACACACACACACAGCCCCTGCACCTAAACATTCTGCATTTTTATTTTCTCCAAAAAACTCATCCTGTGTGAGTTATAAGGATTTTAGACATGGGTAATGTCCTCATATTTCACCCTCACCTGTAATACCCGTGTCACACCCATCTCATTATACACATTTGTGTCCTGATATTTCACAAAAACACGCGCACACACACACACACACACACACGTCACTAATCCCAAATGGTTAGAAAACGGTAAACATTGCATGGTCGTTCTGGTGAGCGATGGTGTTTGGAGCATCCGGATGAGACGATTGTGGTGTTGTGGTGATAAAGCCGAGGGAGAAAAAGCTCAGGCGTCCCTAATGTCCTCCAGCGCGGGGCTGCGGTACAGGTACTTCCAGATGGCGTAGTAGTGGATGGCGGCTGCAAGCGCCACGAACACGTGCCAGATGGCGTGAGCGAAGGGAATCACGCCGTCAGATTTGAAGAAGACCACGCCCAGGCAGTAGACCACGCCTCCGAACGCCAGCTCCAACAGCCCGTCGGTGTTACTCTGCTCCAAAACAACAACCAAACACAGGTACGGACATGAACATCAAGCTTTGTTTTTACACATTTTATTGTCTAGGCGACAAAAATACAAGCCGTAGTCCAACACAGATGGTGAAATGTATTTAAACTGTAATTAAACGGTTAGCACTTCAATGGGTTTTTGGTTAAATGCCTGAAATAAGGCGTGTGGTTAACACCAGATCAAGATATTTTCACGTTTTATTCTACAACCAGGGCTGAAACAGACAAACACACACAGAATAATGTCTAAATGCCGGTCTTTTGCGAGTATTCGTGAAAACACATTTCTGTTGTGAGTGAAAGTAAACAGTTGAGAAAGAAAACGCACGTGTAACAGTGTAATGGATCAGTGCGTCAGGTCTTAAAGTGACAGCAGCCTAATATTCCTGCTGTCAAATTATAAGATAATATTAAAAATATCTATAAGGCAGTTTTTTCCCCATGGTATTGATGTCAAAAGTGAGGCTAGTGAAAATCGACAGTGGCTAACCAGTTTCTGAAATCATTTCCTATTTGGAGGCTCAAGGCTGCAACCTCTAGCGTCAGTCGCTAGAGCGTCTCTTGAGGTCAGGGGAGTGAGGTTTACTCGCACAGCAACTTCTACTAGCTATATATATATATTTATTTTAATTTATTTTAATTTATTTATTTTATTTTTCGGTTTTATTTATTTATTTTTGTTGATTGTTTTGTTTTGTTTTTTTTAAATTCTGTAGCACTTTGAGATTTTGTTTAATATAAAGTGCATTATAAATAAAATGTATTATTATTATTATTATTATTATATATACTATAAATGTCTTTGTTATGTTTGTGCTTGAAAATAACTTACTATCCTTAATTGGTCTTTTATTGTGGATTTTAGGCTTATTTTGAGGAGGAAGTAATATTCTGCACATGCATTTGATGCAAGTGTGTTTTTATAGTTCAGGGGCCTTTTGCACAAAACTAGGATAAGGGATTAAGCTGGGATATCTTGGTGATCCTGTCATCTGTATGCAAAATTTTGTACACCGCTGCTGTGTAAACATATACCTGGAACACACACTCACACCAAGAACGATAACTTTATATTAGCGGATAAATAGAGCTAGGATCACCAAGACATCCCGGTTTAATCCCTTATCCTAGTTTTGTGCAATAGGCACTGTGTGGTAATCACTGTAATGTGACTGCTAAACTTTTGGGGACAAAACAATCCCGCATCTGTAATTTAACATGAACAGTATGTATGTTACTAAATTGAAATCTATAACTATCCCTGCGTCCCAATTCGCACACTATCCATACTATATAGTATGCGAAAGTAGAATTAGTATGTCCCAAATCGTAGTATGTTGAAAAGAGTATCCCACAGATACGCGGATGGTTTAAGATTTCCGGTCTGAATTCGAAGTATGGACCGATGGGCACTCTAACGGCTGATATTGCCCACAACCCACTGCGAGTTGGACGAGAATTCGATTAGAACTACAAACGCGGATAAAAAGCGTTAAAAAACTACAAACATGACGGATGTGCGAGTCCAACGGTTAAGTAGAGAAGTTTGGATAAAGGGTTTGAGTGATCAACTATAAGTATTTAACCTGACGAAAATATATTTATTCAGCGTTGTGCACATTATATTTCACCTGCAGCAGCATTGAGGACTTTTGTAATGACTTTTAAATGCATTATTATATTTAAACTGCAAACACACGAGGAGAGTCTCTGCATTAAAGACCCACACATGGCAGATCAACGAGCGGCTACATTTCTCTCCGATATGGTAGGATGTTAAACTCAATGTGGAGGATTTGAACTGACGATGATTGACAGGGCAGTTAAACGGTGACGGGATGCACGTAACTAAGCGACAGAGTCCGTTAAAGATGGCGAAGTAGTCCCGAAGCTTGCATACTTTTCTGCTACACACTCAAAAGTATATACTTTTTCTTCACAAAAAGAGTACATAGTTTTAGGACATCGTATAAGTAGGCGAATTGGGACGCAGCACGTGTTTCTTTTCATATTTCATGATAATGGCGCTCTGCTCTCGGTTACCAAGTAGAGTAAGCGTATCACATAGCGCCATCTGCTGGTGAAAATAAGCACTACAAGATTGCTCCTTTAACCTGCATCTGCTGTAAGTTGGTTGGGTGCTTTTTAAAAAATATAAATATCTGTAGGTTGTTTTGAACAAGCAGTAAAATGCGGACATTTCCGGCGATAGCTCCAGTCGGGGAACGGACACCAAGAACCGGGAAAACCACTAGCCCCAGTGGCTGCTGAGCAAAAAAGTTAAAGGTGGTATAAGTGTTATTTCAAAAATGTTCTAGTAAAAGTGTCTCGGACCGAGTCCCAAAACAAACTTGTAGCCAATCAGCGGTAGCGATGAGCGATATCGCTTATTTTGTTTTTGATACGGTACTGATAATTTCAAGGACAGAATGGCAGATACCGATACGATACCTCATGACCAAACTTTTAAATTATTACATTTATTAAATCATTAAAAAGGTATTTTAACCTTCAATATGCCTTAATTGGAATATTTTCCAAGCCGGACAGTGTCACTGGTAATGCTGCCTTCACGTGCTATCGGAATTATCGTAAATACGAGTTTCCTAGGTAAAAATTGCACATGAACGCCCTCTGATGCGTTCAAAAGTATGAACCTGGCGTCCTCCATTCTTTCCGACAACAAAGCACCTGAACACAACAAGCTCGTATCCACGACTTCTGAAGGGGGAAGTAGGAAACTTCGAAAGCATGTGAAGGCAGCATAAATACCCGTTATTATGTGGCCTTCACGTGCTATCGAAGTTTCCTACTTCCCACTTCAGAAGTCGTGATTACGAGCTTGTTGTGTTCAGGTGCTTTGTTGTCGGAAAGAATGGAGGACGCCAGGTTCATACTTTTGTGCGTCTTTGGAAAATGTTATTTTAACACTATAACCATTTCAGTCATTTCCCGGTCCCAGAAAATCAGCGAATCACCGGCAAACACTAGCAGCACAACATGAAAGCATATTGTTTATCATCACATTCACAATAAAGGCATAATGTAGACAATAACGGCTGCTTAAAGACTAAAATGGGAATAGTTTTCAGCCACACATGATCCTATTGTATAGCTACTTTTACCACACTATCTAGATAGTCAGCTTGCTCACTATTCTGGAATTATGGTCAACTAGATGCGATTTTCGATGTGTTTAAAATACACAATATACTTCAAATGATTATTAATTTATGTAAATATGTACTACTTTAAAGACAAGACAAGACAATTAAATTGTTGTGGAAAAAAACTAATAAAACACCTGCTGCCACAGCAGAAATTTGTCTCCCATCTGCCATTTTTGACGGTTATGCCACGCCCATCTCGGGAAATTGGGTATGAAAATTATTTCCGAACTTCCCAGTCGTAAACACGACACCAGAGGGCGTTCATGTGCAATTTTTACTTCGCAAACTCGTAATTCCGATAGCACGTGAAGGCATCTTTTATTGTCGCTTTCATCCATTGATTCCGCCATGTTTCTCACGGACAAGCCCCCAACTCGTACAGATCGGGGCTTAAAGAAAATCCCCAATTTCCCACTGGTATTTACGACTTCGCGGTGGCGTTCATGTGCGTTCAACTGTCATACCTGTCAACACTCCCGTTTTTGCCGGGAGTCTCCCGTATTTCAAACCCATCTCCCGCCCCCCTCCCGTTTTGTAATTTCTCCCGGAAATCTCCCGTAATTTGTATGGCCCAAACCTCGTTCTTTGAATAATCACAAATGTGTTATTCCAAGGTTGTTCAGTTGCCAGATCTTGTATGAAACGGGGACTCATACAATCGACACACTGCACAAGTTTCAAACCCTTTGTGGCCTCGACCTGGCAACCTAGTTGCGCTGTTGATATCTGCGCAGGGCGCGGGAAGTTGAATCTAGCATCATTAGTAGAAACCATGGCAGAAACGAGAGAAGACTCCACTGGTAAATATTTATTTTCTGTAATCCCCTGACTTACATTATATGATCAGGTGTTTATTCATGCAAATGCTTTTAAACCATTTAAGAGCGACAAGACAAAGAGAACGTGCTGTATGAAAAACTCACACAACGCCCAGATTCAAGTTCTATTTCGCGCTTTAACAAACAATAACACACACAATTATGCCAATATACCAGTTTTGTTAAGTTGCTTTGTAAGAGCAGCCTTAAAAAGTTAATTTAACATCTTAAATGAGTTTAAAGAGGTGTGAGAAAGGCTACGCATCATGTGCGACAGCGGAAGATCTTTTAAAGTGACAGTAACCACTTATAATGACAATGTAAAGAACAAAAGTAATTGCTCACTAAATATGCTCTGCTCTTGACTAAATAACTTCAGTGCCTTTAATAAGGATTAATCTATATATAATTCATAATGTATGTAGTGCAAACTGATAACGTATTTTTCCTACTTGTTAAGTTCTTGAGCACTGGTACAAATGAAATGTATTATGGGTTTATGTGAGTGATTTTTGTTTTTTAATTCACTTAAATTAAAAGTTATATTTTTTGAAGCTTAATAAATGTTAATGTGTTATTTCATTTAAGTGTGAATTAAATATTTCATAGAGACATCAGAAGCTGTATTACTATCAGTGATACTGGCCTAAAAAGATAAAAAGATTCCCTTAAACAAATTTTTATGTTGTTTCTACATTCATTTGGAACTAATAATAATAAATTTTATTTATAATGCACTTTATATTAAACAAAATCTCAAAGTGCTATAAAAAATATATATATATTTGTTGCACTTTGAGATTCTTCGGAATGAAAAGTGCATTATAAATAAAATCTATTATATATATATATATGGCAATTAATTAAGATGAAATCACAGAAAAAAAAATCTATATAGTTAATTAAAAAACAAAAAAACGTATTAATATATATATAAAAAAATATGTATTAATTTTAGATTTTAAAGCATCTACCCCCCCCACCCCCCTCCAGAAATCTCCCGGATTTTGATACTCAAATGTTGACAGGTTGACATTATAAATAAAATCTATTATATATATATATATATATATATATATATATATACATATATAAACTCAGCAAAAAAAGAAACGTCCTCTGACTTTCAACTGTTTTTACTTTCAGTAAACTTAATGTGTGTAAATATTTGTATGAACACTAAAAGAGTCAACACCATAAGACATAAACTAAAAATGTTTTACAGACATGTGACTAACAGAAATAGAATAATGTGCCCCTGAATGAAGGGAGGCTCAAAATCAAAAGTACCAGTCAGTATCTGGTGTGGCCACCAGCTGCTTGAAGTACTGCAGTGCATCTCCTCCTCATGGACTGGACCAGATTTGTCAGTTCTTGTTGTGAGATGTTACCCCACTCTTCCACCAAGGCACTTGCAAGTTCCTGGACATTTCTGGGGGGAATGGCCCTAGCCCTCACCCTGCGATCCAACAGGTCCCAAACATGCTCAATGGGATTGAGATCCGGGCTCTTCGCTGGCCATGGCAGAACACTGACATTGCTGTCATGCAGAAACTCATGCACAGAATGAGCAGTATGGCTGGTGGCATTGTCCTGCTGGAGGATCATGTCCGGATGAGCATGCATAAAGGGTACCACATGAGGGAGGAGGATGTCTTCCCTGTACCGTCCGCAAGGCATTGAGATTGCCTGCAATGATAACAAGCTCAGTCCGATGGTGATGTGATATACCACCCCACCCCCAGACCATGACGGACCCCCCACCTCCAAATCGATCCCGCTCCAGAGTACAGGCCTCGGTGTAACACTCATTCCTTCGACGATAAACACGAACCCGTCCATCACCCCTGGTGAGACAAAACCGTGACTCATCAGTGAAGAGCACTTTTTGCCACTCCTGTCTGGTCCAGCGAAGGTGGGTTTGTGCCCATAGGCAGCGTTGTTGCTGGTGATGTCTGGTAAGGACCTGCCTTACAACAGGCCTACAAGCCCCCAGTCCAGCCTCTCTCAGCCTATTACGGACAGTCTGAGCACTGATGGAGGGATTGTGTGTTCCTGGTGTGACTCGGGCAGTTGTTGTGGCCATCCTGTACCTGTCACGCAGGTGTGATATTCGGATGTACCGATCCTGTGCAGGTGTTGTTACACGTGGTCTTCCACTGCGAGGATGATCAGCTGTCCTTCCGGTCTCCCTGTAGCGCTGTCTTAGGCGTCTCACAGTGTGGACATGGCAATTTATTGCCCTAGCCACATCAGCAGTCCTCATGCCTCCCTGCAGCATGCCTAATGCACGTTCACGCAGATGAGCAGGGACCCTGGGCATCTTTCTTTGGGTGTTTTTCACAGTCAGTAGACAAGTCTCTTTAGTGTCCTGCGTTTTTAGAACTGTGACCCTAAATGCCTACTCTCTGTAAGCTGTTAAGGTCTTAACGACCATTCCACAGGTGCATGTTAATTAATTGATTATGGTTAATTGAACATGCATGGAAAACATTGTTTAAACCCTTTACAATGAAAATCTGTAAAGTTATTTGGATTTTTACCACATTATTGTTGAAATACACAGTCCTGAAAAAGGGACGTTTCTTTTTTTGCTGAGTTTATATATATATATATATATATAATATATATATATATATATATATATATATATATATATATATAGCAATTAATTAAGATGAATCACAGAAAAAAAATCAATATAGTTAATTAAAAAACAAAAAAACGTATTAATATATATAAAAAAATATGTATTCATTTTAGATTTTAAAGCATCTACCCCCCACCACCCCCCCACCCCCCACCCCCCTCCAGAAATCTCCCGGATTTTGATACTCAAATGTTGACAGGTATGGTTCACCTCGTAAATACGATCTGCACGACATGACTTGAACGCCCCATTAATCAGCAGTAAGGGGCGTGTCTACTAATGATGGAGAGAAGAGATCGCTCGTTATTCAAAACACACGACACATGACGGACATTAGCCGAGCATCGGGAGATGGCAGATAATAAACATGTGGAAGATGTCTATGGAGCAAAATCAGCTTAATAGCGGAGGAGAGAACTCAAGGAACGGGAATTAATGCCGGAAATAGGACGATAGGTGAGTAACATTGGTTGTTTCGTTTCACTGAACTAATTTCTGGCGTTTGCTTGAATATGCTCCTGCTCGCTTGTTATTGTATTGTGGTTGACTTCGGCACTTGCGGTCGAGCCACTGTCTGTTTCAAGCGTCGTGTGTCCGAAAAGTAAGATGATAAACTCCCAATATATGTTTGTTTGCTTTGGGTCCTCTTTTCGTGTTCGCTATAACTCTCTAATCTTGTCATTATTGTAATATGTTGGATAGTTGGACTGTCGTGCTCTTGCAATCGAGTTGTTCATGAGAACTGTGTGTGTGTTTTTGGGAATCGCTAAGTTAGTGTTTTAGTCAAGAACAAGACCAGACCAGCACTCATTAAATTCATAAAGATCCACATTACTGCCTGAGAAATAACTTCCTTTTAATCAATAAACAATTAGAAAATATAGAGAGCTGTTATACCAATCCAATGAAATCATTAACACAATTCATCTTTGCACTGGTGGTGGTACAGATGCAGCATCTAAATTGCAAAATGCATAAATGTTGACTGTTTTCATTTTTAAATGTATTTTGTTTGTTTAAAAGCAATATAAAGTTTGCAGTCATGCTCACATTTGTGAAAATAGCTCTCTTGTGATAGGCTATAGCTTCATTATATCACATGTTAAAAAATATTAGAAATCCAACGTTTGTGCAACAATATCTTGAATTTTTTTATCTTTAATTTTCTTTAATAATTAAAATATCTTTAATTTGTATTAATTCTGGTTATTTGACACAATCCCTCATTTCTGAACTGGCACAAATCTAATTACAAGTTATTGATTGCATCTGAAGAAGCAAGTTTTACATCCAATCACATTAATGATGTTAATAATTAAATCAGACAATGCACGGGCAATTTAATGATATCCCAGCAGCAGTTGTGGTCTTCAAACAAAACCGGAGAGAGCGATCAAAATAGGGCGAGGCCCTTTTGGGGTAAGGGCATGTTCGTTTTGGTTACCGGAAAACTCTTACCCCCACCTTTAATGTTTATAATCACACTCTTGCAAAATATTCCAAATCAAACTTTCAGGGAGACTTTTTAATTAAAGCTGCTGTCCGTAAGTAACTATCATATTAGGCCATGGGAACAAACAATTTGTGAATGGAGGTGAAGTGACGTAACTGACACTGGTGGGTCACATGACAACATGGCGAATGTACTACGTCCAGATAGCATTCATGCTACATAGACTGTGATATATTTTTTAAGCAGTCGTGAAGTAATTACTTGTACCTTTCTATGCAATTTCGGATGCAGCCATAATCTTGAACAAGAACTGAGCACACACACACACACACACACACTCACTCACACTCACCATTGATGTCACCACTAGTGCAGGAAAGAAGCCCATGGTCAAGTAAAATGCCAACTCCACTAATTTATACCTGCACAAACACAAAACACAGACTTTATCATCAGACAAATTAAAAAAAATAAAATGTCTAGTTTGTGAATGCTAAATTATCTATTTTGTCAATGCTTAATACACATATATATTTATTTGAATAATATTTAGATTTTATTTTATAAAATAATAATAATATTTAGGTTTTATTTAGTGCATGTCAGCATCCAAGGCTATTTTGATGGCAAATTAAAAAACACAAATCATATATCTATATCCACACTTCAAGATGCTATCAGTTCTACATTTAAACAAATATAATTGAACACCTAGTGCATGTCAATGATTACTCTTGGCCATAGTTAAGATGCGGCGTCAGATACAGTATAAGACGTTAAGTTGAAGTCAAGCGTACTTTTCGTGGTAGTTAAACACATAGATGGTTCCGGCGGCCGCCATCAACCAAACAAACCAGCGCATGTGAGCAGCGAGCGGCCCGAGCTCCCGGAGATTGAGCCTGCAGGAACACACACACACACACACACATTAGTGCTGCACTCATCACAGAGGAATGTGTGTAACCATCACACACACACCCTGATCCATCCCTTAACCAGCATCATGACAAAACCGGCAATGCTTGATTATTTATAAGGGGTAGCATGTAAAAATGACTGATCTTCGTGAAGTGTCAGACGTGCCATTCTTATAGCATGTAAATATTGTGGTAAATGAGTATGGTAAATCTTTCAACGGCATGGTGAGATGCACATCAGATCTCAAGTGGCCTATTACTACAGTAAGTGCGTGTAAGATGTGTAACACAGACAAACAGCATTCGTGTGTGTGTGTGTACAGCGCTGAACTTGGCTCATTAGGTTATATTTTAAGAGTCGGAACTTGAGTCCATTTGATAAATGTTAAAATCACTGATAATGCGGTTAAGCTAAACGTGAAGATGGTAGCATGATTTACGCATGGTTTCATCCCATTAATTAAAGATGCCCCGTGACAGGAGTTAAACCTCACTTCACTTCTGTGCTCTTTAGCGCTGAATTATTCACACTCGCAGAGGAAAGTGTCCAAACGCTGTCAAAACAGACGGCTGGATCAAAAATGCTGTGCTACCAGATCACTGACATTACAGAACATCGTCGAAAAGAGACCATTAATGCGTGTAAAATGTATTTTTACACTGACGTCACTTCCGCAAGTACAAGATGTTAGATGGGAGGTACTGTTGAGAAATGAGAGAATGCATTGACTGTGGATCAGAAGTCACAGCAAAGACTTTTTTTTTTCCTTTTCTTTTTTTGATTTAAAATATTTTAATTAAATCTATTCATCAAAAAGACTTTTTCCCCTCAAACATATGATGGGTTTTCAACAATGATAATAATCAAATGTTTCTTGAGCACCAAATTAGAATGATTTCTGAAGGACTTCAGGGCTTAAGACACTGAATTACATTTTAACATTTATTCATTAAAAAAAAACACGTATTTTAAATTAATATTTCACAATATTATTGTATTTTTGATCAAATAAAGGCAGTCTCGCTGAGAATAAGAGACTTCTTTCAGACAGATAAAAAAAAAAAAAAAAAAATTACATATATATATATATATATATATAATATAATATACATATATAAATAAACAAACCTGGACATGTTTTAAAGTAGCAGTGATTTTAAATATGAAATCAGTGAATCTGTGTAAAGAATCCGTACCAGGGTGTATAAGAAGCAGCAATAAAGAAGTAAATGACGACTCGATCACACATGTGGAAGCAGTGCTCCATGTTCCTGAAAGACAAAAAGCACAGGAAACCATATGAGACACAATTTAAAGTAGTCGCTCTAGAGTTTGTGTCCACCAAAGACTTGCAACGTGCAGATATGGTGGAATAAGAGGGCAGTTCACACACACGCTACATTTTTCCATTGTAAATACACACTAGACAGACGTCTTTAACCGTTGCGCTCACATCTCGCGTCTTTTGCAGCATCTCGCGCAGGAGCGTCACGTCTTTTAGTAGGGGTGTGCATGAATATTCGATCTGTAATTAATATTCGAAAACTAAAAATACTTTTCGAATTTTACTGCGTTGATTTGCTGGCTGTAATGCACTGGATCCATGATAAATCCCTCTAAATCTCGCAGTTATAACTTAATGCACTGGGTGGCGCTGTGGAGCGGGTAAATAAGTTTAGTGTATTTGATCACAATGTCATCATCTGTCTCAATTACTTCGATGAAAATGATCTTACAAAATGAAGTTACTTTTGAGGAAATCAATTACTGAAACAAGAGTTATCATAATAATCACCACAAACGAGAATCCATCCAAACGCCAGCCGAATGAGGACCGAGTCCATCACTGCGTTCAGGAGTGCTGGTAAGCCCATCTGTCCCCCGAGTGAGAGAACTTATGATGGCAAAATGTTCTCGAGACAAATGCTTCCTTTAACCTTGTGTGTATTTGACAGCGTTAGCGCAGTAAGACTGTCCAGTAATCGTGTGTTTGACAGACGTTTAGTGCGCGCCCTCAGAACAGTGCATAAGTACGCAAATGAAATGTTTAACCGGCTTTAAACACAGCCTAACGTTGGTGCGTATGATTGGATATTTGCTCATATCAGCGCGCAGACTCACACGCACACTCAAAAAGAGCCGAAATAAACTAAGAGAAATGGAAATAATTAATTAAATGCAAAACCGAACGGTTCAATCTAGGGATGGCGAAAACTAAACATTTTCTTGACCGACCACCGAGCCTCATTTGCCGGTTGAAACCGGTTAACCGATTAGTTTAAAATATGCTGCGCTATTTGAAATAACAGCCGTGAGCCGCGCGCTCTCTCTCTCTCTCTCTCGCACACACACACACACACTGTCCTAGCGCTGCCGCCTCCATCCACTCACGTCACTTTTTTAAAATCCCCCACAGCCCGAAACATGAGTCCCGCAAACGCGCCGCAGAGGAGCTTGTTTGTAATCGGAGGACAAATGGCTCCTTAGTTTCGAAATGGTTTGGGTACAAGGTGATCGCGTTTAATATAAAGGCATTTGTCTAGCGTTAGAAGCTCATTTGAAACATTGCCGCGGCTCATTTAAGAAAATGACAGCTCTGAAGAGACGCCGCTTTAGTTCGAGGTAGTGCTAACAATAATAAAGAAAGATGATCAACACCTTATGTGTTACCACTGAAATGTAGATGTAATATATTTCCAAATGTAACCCATCTTAAGCGAAATGCAGGCTTCATACTGTCGTCGGCCCTGGCTCTAACCTTGAGTGTTTAAGCCTGTTTACTTTTTGCAAACCTTGTGAGCGCGCAAACCCAAACGCTGTGACCTCACGCCAAATGTTTTTATTGGTTTATTAAGTACAAACAGGCGAGTTATGAAAAATTGAGTGCGAGGGATATGTTCACTTCACACAAAAAGATTTTTGTATATATATATATACACACACACACACATACATATGTATATGTGTTTATGATGCATATCTAGTGTACATATGGATCTCTATATATATTGTAACTACATTGTATATTATTATTGTTAGTGTAGTATTATTTAGTGTATATTTGGTTAAATATAGTGTGTATTGCGGTGTAAATAATAGCGAGTCACACTGTGTATATTATTTATTGTTTAATGTTCCTGCGCTTCATATGTATCTGATGTTTGCTGTAATAGTCACGCCGAGATGCAGGACAATGTTGCACAGAACTGCACCCAAGAATTTCACCACTTTAGCAATTGTGTATATGGTTGCGTGACAAATAGTGATTTGATTTTGATTTGATGAATTATGCAAAGCTCAAAATATAGAAGAGTGCAAACTTTATGCAACGTCATGAGAACAGAGTTGCACAACTTATTCATGCAATTTCAGAAGGGACTCTTGTACAATGTTAAAGGTGCACTATGCAGCTTTCCGTCCACTAGAGGGCGCCTATTCAAAGCAAAGGCGTAGTTAGATGACGCCAAGTGTGAGCGCAGCATCTTGGGACATGTGGTCCTCACCTCATAGCCGGAGAGAAATAGGGCAGAAATCATGTTGATGGATGCGGTTATTAACGTCACTGTAGTGTAGTGAAGCAGACCAGGAGCGAGTGTTGAGGAGCTGAGCACGGCCGCTGGAGCGATTGTTACACAAACACACGGCTCGCGAGCACCGGGACTTTTATTATGACGGGACGGGACACAGTCGCCGGGCGCCTGCACTGATCCGCTTTTCCGGAGTATAAGGTAAAGCAGCTCTGTTTATCATATTAGATACATTTAAGTGTGTTTAAAAGTATGTTATGACTTTACTCTGTGCGTTCGCTCGACGTTGCTTGTGACATGTTTACACTGCTAAGAGAAAAGCGCTTCTGCAGAATAAAACTGAGGGTAATGACGCGATTGACTGGCGACTCCCTCAAACGCTATGCTGACGCGTCCCGGGGTCCTCGGTTAAAATAGCAATTTTCTCACAATTTACAAATAGTAGGAAACATTTGGGATATTGTAAGAACTCAACTGAACAAAATATATAACACTGGCCTATTGGTTTTTGGATATTTTACTGCAAAAATACTACATAGTGCACCTTTAAGACATTCAAGGCGTTCAATCTTGCCTTGACATGTAACTCTGCAGTGAGTGTGTGGTGAGCGTCAGCTCGATGTGAACCGGCAATCATACCTCATGTGGCTCTTTTTCCAGGAAATGATGTGAAAGACAGTGGAGACGAGAAACAGTGCGATCAGACCCATGCCGTAGACCCAGGCCGTGATTCGCTCCCAGCGGTCATCTGACAGCCGGTGTAACAGGGCCATTCCCACAAACGCCGGCACGATCAGGAGCTGGAGGGAATTAAACACAGACCATTGTTTGGGGACAAAATACACATTTTAACTCGTTCCCCCCTGTAGGCGTTTTTCATTTTAATTTGTTTTTAATCAGGGCTCGACATCAAGCATATTTATGTTTACTTCGGACAAGTAAATCGGTCATTCACTTGTCCGAGTAAAAATTTTGCTTGTCTGGAAAGTTTTTTTTTTTTGTGTGTGTGTTGTAAATATAATTTGTTTATGAAGCAATATTCTCACCGGTGTTCAATTAGCTTTGGCATATTTAAATCTGCATATGTGATATTTTTACCTTTTATAAAGGGCATTTCCCCCTAATCTTATTATTAAATATATGCTATGCTTCAGGTTTTCCCTAATTTTAAATTTGATCAATAAATTAAACTAGAATAAGACTCTATAGGGCTGTTGCCAATCAAATTAAATAACCGCATTAAATGTTAAGAGATTTGTATTTTTGAATAAACAAGACATGTTGGAAAGTATGTTTAAGGATGAAACTAAACCATCAGTAGATGGCAGCAGGTGAGTCTTAATGAGTGAGTCATTGAGTCATTCATTCAAACGGCTGATTCATTCAAGAATGAGGCAGTCGCTTACGAACAGGTTATTGAATATTTGATTCAACTGATTCATTCAAACACTGAATCATTCAGTAACACGCTGTTGCTGTGAGAGGCGTTACGGTTCTGGTGTTTTGAGCTATTTTCGCTGCCGAACAAAAACGGTCAATATTGCATCTAAAATGTAAGTGGCAAAATGTTAATTAATTGTTTATGGAACGGTCATATGAATCTGTGTCATTTTCAGTCGTGATGGAAAACAGCACACTTGGTTGTGATGTTTAACTGTATCGTGTTATAAATATAAACTTAATTTTGAATGTTTACCGCAGTTTCTCTATGTGAGCGGCGCTCATTTGTTTAGATTTCGGCATCAACAGCACGACCTTGTTACCGTTAGTTCATTATTATATAATTATTATTATCCACTAATGCATCGATTCTCAAAGTGTGGTACGCGTAGCACTAGTGGTACGCAGACTCCCACTAGTGGTACGCGGAGGAATCACTGAATTAAATCTAGCTGTGATGGGAAGAGGTGGAGGTGGATAAATTATGAAATGCTGTGCTGTAGTTCTTTCTTTCGCTAGTCCAACTATTGTTCGTTCTATTACAACTACAAATTAGACCAGAATGCATCTTGTATTGCAGCCAATCAGCTTTCGTGTTATTGGCACGAGCCTCTTTCTGATCGTACCCCACCGACGCATAAAACAGATTTTATTCTTTAGCTGACCGTTCTTGCAGTTCCGCGATAGTGAAAGCAAAGGCGAATCTCTCACCATCTTGCATAAAGACCAAATAAAAGTATAATATAGCCGATTGCACTAAAAGAGTTAATAACAGTGATGTAAATGACGAACTCCGATGTCAGACTGCGTTTGCTGCCTGTCAGCGCTCGCGCGAGTGTATTGGACGTGTTTTTTTTGGGGGGGCTTATTAGCATACTCTTGAACGATCAAATACACACATTATGCATATGTCTATCTGACTTGAGTAAAAAAGTTTGGTAGGTGTGAGGAAGTTCTGGATCTGGGCATTAGTAAGTTCTCAAAGTGGAAGCAAACTAATATAGCTTAATAACAACACAAACGGGGAAAATAGCACACTTCAAGCACTGTTTGTAGATATGTATCTTTATGTTTTATTAATTTGTCCTATTCTGACAATAGCCTATTGTCATTTGTTAATAAGTAGGCCCTATATATTTTATTAGTATTACTGACCAGTTTACTTGATTACTTAGTTACTTGAAAACTTTTTACTTCTATTAAGCAATTGCTTATTGCTGTGGTTTACTTGTAAGATTTTAATCATATTTCTGAAGGTGGACTTTGAATCAGGGTATCTGCAGGTTTCACCAAGTCAAATGTAAGACTTTTTTTGACCTCTTCAAGACCATTATGAATGGTCTTAAAAGGCTGGTTGATGTTAAAACTGTGCATTTACAGTTTAACAATAATAAATATACTTATTTGGAATAAACTGCCTCGTTTTTTAACTTTATTTAAATAGTTAGGCCTACTACGCTACTGTTTTTAAATGTTGGTCATTATGGTGGTACTTGGACAGAAACATATTTTATGAGGTGGTACTTAGTGTAAAAAGTTTGAGAACCACTGAACTAATGCTCACCACTTAATTAATGCAGAATCATTCTTGCATTTTGGTGATTTGCTAGTTATTGTTTTGTTATTGGCTATTTAATCAGCTTTACCCTCAGGCAATTAAAATTCTCTTTCACTTGCCCCTTCAAGAAATCCACTTGTCCTGGACAAGTGTTAAAGGTGCACTATGCAGCTTTCCGTCCACTAGAGGGCGCCTATTCAAAACAAATGCGTAGTTTGATGACGCAAAGTGTGAGCGCAGCATCTTGGGACCTGTGATCTTCACCTCACAGCCGATGGAAAATAGGACTCAGGCAGAAATCATGTTCATGAATGCGGTTATTAACGTTAATGTAATTGGTAAATGGACTGCATTTATATAGCACTTTTTAACAGACTCTATGGCCATCCAAAGCGCTTTACATTTTGCTTCACATTCACCCATTCATACACCGACGGCGATGTAAGGCGCCATCCAGCTCGTCGGGAGCAGCTGGGGTTAGGTGTCTTGCTCATGGACACGTCGACACTTGGTCAGGTGGAACCGGGGATTGAACCACCAAACTTTCGGTTTGTAGACAACCTACACGAGCCACTGCCGCCCCTACTGTAGTGTGAAGCAGAGCAGGACCGAGTGTTGTGGAGCTGAGCACGGCCGCTGGAGCGATTGATACACAAATACCTGCCTCGCAAACACCAGGACTTTTATTATGACGGGACGGGACACAGTCGCCGGGCGCCTGCACTGATCCGCTCTTCTGGTTATGATTATAAGGTAAAGCAGCTCTGTTTATCATATTAGATACATTTAAGTGTGTTTAAAATGATATGTCGTTACTCCGTGCGTTCACTTGTTCACACTGCTAAGAGTAAAGCGCTCCTGCCAAGCGAAACCGAGGGTAGCGCAGATATGACGCAATTGACAGGCGACTCCCTCAAACGCGGGAGACAGGTGACTTTAATGTTAAGCCCTGTTTTATGGTTGCAAGTACTATTTTAGAAGATGCTTAATAGGGTTCCTCACCATATAACAGTGGAAACATGGCTTGCCTGAAAATCATGTCAATGACGGGAAGCGCTGTGTCATAAATTACATAACATTCCATCAAAGGTATGGAAAGAGTTAAAGGTATGGAAGGTGATTTCAAAGGCTAGCAATAGCAAGCTAGCTTTGAAGGCATTAGATCTCACCCTCCCTGGGGGAAACAAAAGGCTCTCCGAAGCCACACCTCCTACGAAACCCATGACAGACCAAAGGGTCAAACAACATTCTGCTTTTAGCTCTTTGCGGTTCTGTTTTTTTTTTTTTTTTGGCATAGCAGTTTGTAATGAGGGTATATAAGGAACGTCCTTTGACAGGCAAGTACGGCACTGTATCATCCCTCGGACCAAATGCACTGATTGGATGATTTTTTTATGGCCCTACGCCTTCATAAGACGATATACATATAGACCACTTAACTTAGGGATTGCTATCAGGATGTGAAGAGACTTTCAACCAGCATAACAAAATGTTTGAAGCAAATCACCTGCCCTGCCTTTAAATAACTGGCAGTTTAGTCATACATTTAAACACTTGTATATGAGGAAAGTATCACAAATAATGATAAATGTGTAGTGTACATCAAGTTTAACCAATCAGGGCCGGTGAAAGGAAGACCAGTTAATCAATTTGCCATCTTTAATGTTGGTGAGACTCAACATAAGTAATAAAGGACCAGATTTTGAACCTGTAGCTGTATATTCAAGTGACCGCAATGCCAAAGCGGCCTGACGTTGCATGATTTAAGAGTGGGGAAACTCTCAAAACGTGAATTACAACGGGACTATACTACACCAGTCCTGGCGTCCCGCATCAGGGGATATTTTAAACCATCCAGACTAGTGTACACAGCCTTAATATCTGCTGGACCTAGGGATGGCTCGATACCACCATTTTGGCTTCGGTACGGTACCACAACCTAATAACGAAGTACCGATATTAAATCGATACCACGCGGTCTGATATTAGCGCGGGTATATTTCGCAAGAATGAGTACAATTATGCAAGTTTTGAGTTTATAAAGTGGAAAATTACCACAAATGTTTATTAGTAAATTAATCAGCAAAGCTTATCACATCAAATCAGTCATTTGAAAAATTTCTTTTGAGAAATAATTTCAGCAAAAATCTCTCAAAATTAGCAAATTGCTTCTGGTTTTAAGACATCGCACTACACTAAAGCACTCTGCATAATCCGATTCAACATTTCACGCTCGTCTCGGGATGGATAACGGAAATCATTTGAACATGCAAGCGATTTTATAGCATTTCGTAATAACAGTTACAGGAGATATGAGCTCCTAACAACAACACACACACACACACACGCCTGTAATGTCCGTCTTTAGTGAGTATTCACATAAACACAGTCGGTTGTGTCTAACGCGGATGTAAATTGTGCTCTAGTACGCGTGCAAATATTATGAGATCTGAATGTCATTGGTTGAAACGAAAGCTGGAGATTGTGATATTCGATCTTATGTTAGGCTGTGTATGTGCGTAGATCAGTGTAAAAAGAAAATAAATGTCTAAATGAGATGGTTTGAATGATTCACTGACCTGTCGATCTCTTCAGAAGTCTTATGGGTCCTGCACACTGTGCGATTTTTCAAAATCCTTTGCGAATGTCCCTTGTCAGACTGTACGAACATGATCCCCGATGTAAGCCATGTCACACTGTAAGATCTCAGTTGGCATTGTCAGACTGCACGATAGTGACGGCGCGCTAAAAACGGACACGCACAAGAAAACTCGTCCGGAGTTTTATATCATCAATGAATGAGGCGTTCGGTGATGGTGAGCTGCATTACACGCGGGGCTGAAATGCTGGCTACAAAGAAATCTCTAGCACTCGTTTTGGTCATAGTTTGTCTTGAAAAACGGAGATATTTGACTGTCGTCGTAGGAGAAGTGCAGGATTGTGTGCCAAATCTTCTGACACTGCCAAAATTTCATCTTAAACCGGGTGCAAACTGTGCGATTTTTGGCCACGATTTGGCCGTCTGGGACAAATTTAGCAAATCCTAAAATATTCCTCAGATCCTAGGCTAAAATCTGACGTCTTTGGTCGTTAGTTTGACATGTTCACCGGCAGCCGATTTAATGAGCGCTGCGATCAAATTTTACCTCAGACGAAATTCTGGCAGTGTCAGAAGATTTGGCACACAATCCTGCAGTGTGACTTCTCCTACGACGACAGTCAAAAATCTCCGTTTTTCAAGACAAACTATGACCAAAACGAGTGCTTGAGATTTCTTTGTAGCCAGCATTTCAGCCCCGCGTGTAATGCAGCTCACCGTCCCTGAACGCGTCATTCATTGATGATATAAAACTCCGGACGAGTTTTCTTGCGCGCGTCCGATTTTAGCGCGCCGTCACTATCGTGCAGTCTGACATTAATGTCAACTGAGATCTTACAGTGTGACATGGCGATCATGTTCGTACAGTCTGACAAGGGACATTCGCAAAGGATTTTGAAAAATCACACAGTGTGCAGGACCCATGAGGTAAAATTTGATCGCAGCGCTCATTAATCGGCTGCCGGTGAACATGTCAAACTAACGACCAAAGACGTCAGATTTTAGCCTAGCATCTGAGAAATAATTTAGGATTTGCTAAATTTGTCTCAGACGGCCAAATCGTGGCCAAAATTGGACAGTGTGTACCCGGCTTTAAAGTCAGGATAGTGACAGATGCTTCTTGGCTAGGTTTGATGGTTCTTCATCAGTTTTATAAGCAAAGTAATTACAAATTTCACTTCTACTCCTCTCTTTATTAATTTGTTTTGGGCATCTTGAGTGAGATTCAATTGCGTTATCCATTTTGTTCATCTGTTGTTGTCACATTTGCCGGTTGTTTTGGGTCAGTTTGTGTAGCGCGATGCCATCTAGCGGTGAACTTCAGAAAAGCAGCATATACCGAAATGTTCAAGATCATGATATCGTACCGTTTTAAATTAAATATATATACTGGTATTTTTCCAGTACCGGTATACCGCGCATCCCTAGCTGGACGTGATCCGTTTTGACTGTGGAAAGTTCTGCATTGCGTTCCAAGTACTTTACAAAATATGTTGACCGTATATGTCCGAGTATCGTACAAGTAAATTACAACATTTTTGGCTGTCATGGTGTGCTTGAACATCTGCTAATTACGACCAAAATATATATTTTTTTTACATAACTTATGTCGTACACTTTTGACATTGAAAACGATGCATGTGTTTTTCTGAGGGTTAGTCATCTTGATTTATTGCTGTTTTAACATAGTTTCTACCTGGACATTTGTCATATTTGCTAATTCTCTTCAAAGGGATAGTTTAAGTGTTACGGTTTTAGCCTGGTCGTTCACACCTCAGACTTGCAAAAAGACTCTATAAATGGGTGTGTAAAGCTGTGGAATAGGTGAGACAACAACCAATAAAACACAGACCTACAACATGCTCATTATACAGACATGTGAATATTAAAATATGACCACCGAGAACAGAAAAAAAAAGAAAGTTGACCAAAAACTAAGATATTTTGAAGACTATGGATATGAGAAACAGTTGATGGACCTCATTGACTTCCATAGTTTTTTTGACCCTGATATGGATGTCAAAGGGGGCCATCAAGTGTTTGGTTACTGATATTCTTCAAAATATCTTTTGTGTTCAGCAGAAGAAAGAAAATTATGACAATTTTCATGTTGGGATGAACTATTCCTTTAAAGAGATCAAGCAGATATAACAATGTCCAGGTAGAAACTGTTAAAACGGCAATAAATCAAAATGACTCGGAAAAACACAGGCACCGTTTTCAATGTCCACAGTAAGAATAAGGCAATTTAAGTGCCAAAAGTTTCATTTTTGAGTGAACTATTTATTTAATGTATTTATTAGCCCGTGTTTAATCCGTTTTCCTGGGAAATTGACTTGTCATTATTTGGTTTTAAGGAGATAAAAATGGTCCTTAACCTTGATTAACAACACAATATTATTTTTGCTGTTAATGTTTGGACGGGTCTTTCTTGGACTTGGTGCACTGCACTGTAAAAAAAAATATTGGAAAGATAAGTAACCTGGTGGCCTTAAAATTGAGTTCATTGAAATTAAAAATTTGAGTTGATACAATGAACATTTTTGAGATTCGACAACCTTTATTAAAATATTATTAAAAGATTGTGTAAGCATTTTGGGTATTGTGTGCTTTATTTGTGATGACGCAGCCAAATTGTGCTATTTTCATGATTTCTCACATTATGTGGTTCGGATTCAATAATATTTTGAGTTTCTATTTATTAAACAAATTTCCTTCATTGTATCAACTCACATTTTTAATTTCAATAAACTCAAAATGAAGGCAACCAGGCTACTTACTTTTTTAAGATAAACCAACAAAACATTTTTACAGTGTGGGTTTTGGAGAGCGCTGGTATTGTGGCCACATGTTTTTACATTATTAATTTCAGAGTTGGCTCATCCTTTTGAGAGTGAAATTCAACCAATTTCTAAGAATAATCCACCAGCACTTGATAGGACGAGTCAAAAGAGCCCACCCTCGAGTCTGTACGACCTTCTGATCCGAATCATGTTAGTCTAGAAAAATGTTAGTCTGGAGCCCTGGCATGACATCTTCATGACTCCACATGAGCCTTTAGATGGATTGATCTGCTTGTGTCAGTCAAAGAATGAATGTTGGTTACCGCATGGGTGTAGCAGTTGGCCGCGTGCTCATAACATGTGGGCTGGTAACGGCAGTTTGCAGCCGCCCGCGTGTTCATAAACCTGAAACACAACAAACACTGCTTACTATCGTGAGCTATAACGTCTATAAACACGTTTATATTTCCGTTTAAGATACATGACAAACATAAATGTTTCACACTACAACATTTCCACGTGATTAAAAAGCTAATTACACGGCAAAAAATGCTCTTCTTATTAAGTATTTTTTCTTGTTTTCAGTCCAAATATCTAAATATTCTTAAATCTTAAATGACTTTTTTTTTTCTTGTTTTCTGGGGAAAAATATCAAAGTACGTTTTTGCCTAAAACAGGCAAAATTATCTGCCAATGGGGTGAGATACATAATCTTATTTCTGTTTGAGACGGAAAACCGATTTCAATCAGAAACGAGATTATTTTTCTCACCCCATTGGCAGATCATTTTGCCTGTTTTAAGCAAAAACTCACTTCATTTTGATTTTATTTTCCAACAAAACGAGAAAAAGTATCTTATGTTGTTTTACTTGTATAGTAAATGCATCTTGATTTAAGAATTGTAGGATATTTAGACTAGAAACAAGACAAAATTACTAAGTAAGAGGAGCATATTTGTGTAAATGTCTCTTATCTTAGACACCAGCCTACACTGCAAAAAAAATGCTATTCTTACTTGGTATTATCCTGTTTTAAGATAAAAATTATCTTTCAAAATCTAAATATTCTTACATTAAGAAGCATTTACTAGTCTTGTTTTGGTTGAAAATAACTCAAAATTAAGTGAGTGTTTGCTTAAAATAAGAAAAATAATCTGCTAATGGGGTAAGAAAAATCTTTTCTGTTTAAATGAAGATTATTTTGCTTACCCCATTGGCAGATTATTTTATACCCACCAAAAACTCACTTAATTTCAAGTTATTTTCCCCCAAAACAAGATAACATTTTCCTTATGTAGTAAATGCTTAATGTAAGAATTGTTTTGTGATATTTAGACCTAAAACAAGACAAAATTACAAAGTAAGAGGAGCATGTTTGTGTAAATGCTCTTAAAATCTCTTTTATACTTCTGTAATGCACAGACACCAGCCTACACTGCAAAAAAATGCTTTTCTTACTTAGTATTATCCTGTTTTAGGTCCTAAATATCTAAAAAATTCTTACATTAAGAAGCATTTACTAGACAAGCAAAGGTTTTTGTCTTGTTTTGGGTGAAACTAACTCAAAAATAAGAGATTTTTTGCTTAAAATAAGAAATAATCTGCTAATGGGGTAAGAAAAATAATCTTGTTTTCTGTTTAAATTAAGATTATTGTGCTTACCCCATTGGCAGATTATTTTAAACCCACCAAAAACTCACTTAATTTCAAGTTATTTTCCCCCAAAACAAGACAAAAGCGTTTCCTTATGTAGTAAATGCTTAAATGTGAGAATGTTTAGATATTTAGACCTAAAACAAGACAAAAATATTAAGTAAGAAAAGCATTTTTGCAGTGAATAACTCCTCATTCAGAGCCGTTTTTGCAAAGATTCAGAGATGTTTCGGTCCTGTCAGGTGTGTTTGTTCGAATGCTAAACTCCTCAACGGATGTGGCAGGGAAGTCAAACAAGGAGGCGTCTGATGCAGTGGTGCGTGCTCATTACACACACACACACACACACGGTCCCTCCCTCCATCCCTACACCCATGCAGACGAATCCTGACACTGCTAATGTTCGGAGAAGAGATATCAGACTGACACGAACTGAGATAAACCCACCATCAGAAGAGCGCAGGAATGGGTGTTCATATAGAGGCCATTAGTATGCATGCACTATGTATGCAAAATCTGATCTCTGAATAGTGGGAGCATAGTCAATAAACATCTTGACTGGCAGGATCAGTTTCTGATCCGTCAATACCGCATGCATCTACATGAGTGACAGATAATGCATCAAATCTCTTTTATAAAGAGATCAGAGAGCATGCTATGAAATAATAAAAGCATGATCAGATTGCAGTGTGATATTCCAGTTTATCACAGTGAAGCTGCTTTAAAACAATCTGTAGCGTGTAAAGCACTATGGACATAAAGGTGACTTGGCCTGATCTTTGCATTAAGGTCTGACCACTAATTAGAGACTATACAGTCAACAAAACATTCGATCTGTTATACACCACCTGGCCAACAAAAAAAGTTGCAGTTTTGATTTAAATTAGCAAATGCTTAAAGGGTTAGTTAACCCAAAAATAAAATGTCTGTCATTAACTCCTCGCACTAATGTCGTTCCACACCCGTAAGACCTCCGTTCATCTTCACACACAGTTTAAGATATTTTATATTTAGTCTGAGAGCGTATGCACACTATACTGTCCATGTCCAGAAAGGGAATAAAAACATCATCAAAGTCGTCCATATGAGACATCAGTGGGTTAATTAGAGTCTCTTGAAGCATCGGAAATGCATTTAGGTCCAAAAATAACAAAAACTACGACTTTATTCAGCAAACTCTTCCTTGTTTGTGTTAAAACCTCAAAGATTCAAACGGTTGTGAATCAGTGAATCGATCAATGATTCGGATCACGTGCCAAACTGCTGAAATCAACTGACACTGGCGATCCGAATCATTGATCGATTCACTGATTCACAACCGTTTGAATCTTTATTTGAGGTTTGAAGACTTTGAACACAAACACAGAAGAGAAGACAATGCTGAATAAAGTCCTAGTGTTTGTTATTTTTGGACCAAAATGTATTTTCGATGCTTCAAGAGACTCTAATTAACCCACTGATGTCTCATATGGACGACTTTGATGATGTTTTTATTCCCTTTCTGGACATGGACAGTATAGTGTGCATACACTTGCATACGCTCTCAGACTAAATATAAAATATCTTAAACTGTGTCTGAAGATGAACGGAGGTCTTACGGGTGTGGAACGATGGCGAGGAGTTGTTGATGACAACTGCACAGTGTATATGCATGATCTTATCTCCAAACAGAAAGTCAATAAAAACTCTTATTGGCTTGATGCACTGAAATAAAGCATGACAACAAGATTATATGCATGATCTGATCTCTGCGTTAAATAAATAAAAGGTCTGATCTCGGATTAGGATATGTATGGTATGGAGTCAATAAAAGCACATGCTCTGCTATATATATATATATATATATATATATATATATATATATATATATATATATATATATATATATATATATATAATATATATATATATATGCATGATAATTGCATCAGGATGAGGCTGTATGTCAGTGCACAGTCTGAGATGCATGGTCTGACATCTGGAAATAGATGCACGATATATTCAGCATATAATTTCTGAACAAAAAGACAATTAATGAGCATTAAACATACAGACAACCATGAGAGACAGATCAGACAATGCAGTGTAACGTTAACGTTACTGCTTGCTAACTGGCTGGTTAGCCTCTGTACTCACCTCTGGAAACTATTCACCCTCTTCATCTCGCGAATACACAAATAAAAACAGAGCTGAGATCAGGAAATGAATCGGATGATTAAAATAAATCAGATGTCCGAAGCCTGCGGCAAAATCCCCATTCACAAAAAACAATCCAAGACCGAAACAAAAAGCGTCCGTGCCACCATAACGACTCAAACACACCCTAAATCATCCATAAGAGACCGTTTCGTCACATCATTCCCTCTTGTGTCGGATCCGTCTCTCTTTCTCTACCTTTGACCCTCTTTCTGTGACTATCAAAAGCCGGAGACGGAGTTGTACATTTTAAGCTTTTTTTTTTTTTCGGCAGACATGATTGACGGGGATTTTATCCAATGGGAGCGCGTTCAGCGTGAGGCGGTTGATGCGTTCGACCAATCATCGGCGCGTGTGATATCGCTTTGTTTGACGCAACAATGGAGGGCGGGACGTATGATGGCGAGAGTTGCTTGCCATACCTGTTTGAATGGTTTGAATCATGTCATGTATTCAAAAGTCACATTGAATACAAATGACGGGTTTCTTTTGTCACTCAATTGTAATTCAAAACCATAATTATTAAGGGTTGACTGTAATTTAAACATAATGCGGTGAGCTGCAAAACAGCTTTTATCACTTTTATCTCTGTAAAAATTGTTTTTGTCTTTCTGATCCCCTCATGTTCTTGTTCTGTATTATCTCTTTATTTATTTGGTTAGAATTATAATTATGCAATACAAATGTTTTGTACATGCATACGCCACCATACATAAATACCGGTAAGTCTATAGCCTATGCACAAGGTAATCACTGAGTGTTAAAATGACCATTTTAGTAGGTAATAGGCCTACTTTACCATGTAAATATCATGGAAGCCGATATGGAAATGCTTCAGCTCCAAAGTATGTGGTATTATTACCATGTGATACCACGGTAATGCAACTTCCTTTTTAAAAAAAAAAAAGCATAAGCCTCTAATCTCTAGGATGATATTTCATTTAAAAAAGGCTTCTTTATTGGCATTGGTGGTTTTAAGAAGAGCCTTTAACATCCATGGAATCTTTCCATTCGACTAAATGTTCTTTATAGGAGAAAAAAGGTTCTTTTTCGATTATTGAAATGTTCTTCTAAGAAGAAAAAAAGGTTCTTTTAAGAACTTGGAACCAAAAATAGCTCTTCTATGACATCACTGTGAAAAACCCTTTGTTTTAAAGAGTGAAGTAGTGTAATGTGCACTTGTGCTCCTGTTTTGTAGCAGAATTTCCCCTCAGGGATCTGAACCATTCTGTTCATGAACAAACACAAACGCACGCATAAAATGCATTCCTACCCGCATGTTGCAACTAATGCTGAAGGCAAAATTGCACAATATCAAAGTGAAACAGCCTGTTTGTGTAGAGAGAGATTCTGCACTGTAAAAAAACTTTGTTGGTTTAACTTTAAGTAGCCTGGTTGCCTTGAAACTTTGAGTTTATTGAAATAAAAAATTTGAGTTGATACAATGAAGGAAATTTGTTTAATAAATAGAAACTCAGAATATTATTGTATCTGAACCACATAAAAAATTTGATAAATCATGAAAATAGCACAATTTGGCTGCGTCATCACAAATAAAACACACAATTACCCAATATGCTTACAAAATCTTTTAATAATATTTTAATAAAGGTTGTCGAATCTCAAAAAATGTTCATTGTATTAAATCAATTTTAATTTCAATGAACTCAACATTTTAAGGCGACCAGGTCACTTTTTTTTTCTAATATTTTTTTTTACTGTGTCTGTGATTAGAAGCAACATTACATAAACCAGCAAAAACGGCTTTATATGTCACCGAAACATTTACGTAAGGCTGTTAACTCAATTGAGAAGTCAGTGTCATGCTTTCCTTGTTTTCCAGGAAAAACTAAATATACCTCACCGTAAAAAAATATTTAGAAAAAAAGTTGCCTGGCTGCCTTAAAATTGAGTTCATTAAAATTAAATATTTGAGTTAATACAATGATCATTTTTTGAGATTTGACAACCTTTATTAAAATATTATTAAAAGATTTTGTAAGCATATTGGGTAATTATGTGTGTTTTATTTGTGATGACGCAGCCAAATTGTGCTATTTTCATGATTTATCACATTTTTTTGTGTTGTTCAGATACAAAAATATTTTGAGTTTCTATTTATTAAACAAATTTCCTTCATTGTATCAACTCAAATTTTTAATTTCAATATACTAAACATTTTTAGGCAACCAGGCTAC
Organism: Pseudorasbora parva; assembly: GCF_024679245.1. NCBI lineage: Eukaryota > Metazoa > Chordata > Actinopteri > Cypriniformes > Gobionidae > Pseudorasbora > Pseudorasbora parva. Next base: position 11,786,100 of record NC_090173.1, on the reverse strand, counting down.
TTACTTTTTAAAATTAAACCAACAAAAACCAACATTTTTTTTTACAGTGTATTAAAAAAAAAAGAAGGAAAAAAGTTGCAGTTTGGATTTAAATACAATCGACTTGGATGTTTAAGTCATTTCAACTTAAATTACTTTAAACTGACTTTAAGAAAATAAGTTAAACCCTGTATAACTTTTAAAAAGTTTCAAATTGCTTAACTTATTTTGATGTGTTAAAGCAATGTAAAAATGTATTTTGCGATCACTTTTTAACAGTGAAGGCTGCATCAAAATTCAGCTTTGATCACAGGAATAAATTACACTTTAACACAATTCAGATAGAAAACTTATTTTAAATTGTAGTAATATATTATAATATTACGGTTTTGAATATTTAAAATAGTTTGTTTACTCAACTTAAAAAAATGTTGAGCTGCCTTAATTTTAAGTTTAGTCAACTCAAATGTCACTTAGAACAACGTCACATTTCAAGTTGACGAAACAACTTAAGTGACTTTAAATTGAAACAACATTATTTATTTATTTTTACAGTGAGATTATACACAGAGCTCCTAATTGGGCGAGAGTGAGACTAAAAGTTGCACGGATTTTAGCATGTTACAAAACAAGGGGAACAGTGATGGTATTTAAATGGTAATTTGATTATTTATGTAAAGCCTAACGCTAAAAATAATTAACTGTTTTGAATAGAGCCAACTCAAATTAAACTAATTGGTTCAGTCAAATTAACATTAAACATTTCTTTTGAGTTCTCAAAACTGACACATTTTAAGTAATCAAGTTTTTATGAAGTTCTTTCTTTTAATTTAGACAAACTTAAATTTAACCGAAACTGGGCTGAGTTTTCAATTTCCCAGCATGCTTTGCCACGACACACAAAAGGGGCCGTAAATGCCAAAATTAAATGTTATATTAATGTTAAGCACCAGATTTAGTAGTGTTTAATGTGTTATGCTAGTTTAGAAGAGTTTCTGTTATGTTGAGATTTTTTGGGGGGGATTTTTCATCACTGTGACGAGCATGAGCTTAATTTGAGAACAGATATATGTTGATTGTATTATATTGGTGTCCTCATTCAGCAAGTGCTATGCTAATGCTACGTGTAACCAATTAGCTAGTTAAAGCTAGTTAAGTTTTCGCTACTAAAAATGGGACATTACATGACATTTTTAGGATAATGTGTGGATTAGCTTATTTAAATATTTCAAGTTTAGAGCAATTAAAAGGTACGAGTGCAAAATAAAAATCTGCAAGTTCTGCTTACTTAAAATTTCTTTAAAATTTGAGTTTTGCCAACTTATTCAGATTTACAGGGCACACTTTGAAGAAATAAACACTGAAAAAAACGAAAGTTTTAAGTACTCATTAAAGTTAATTTGAACTAATTATTGAGTTAGCTCTACTCAAACCAGTTAATTATTTTGAACGTTGATGCATTTATCGTGAAATATCAAATTATCATTTAAATACCATCACTGAAATACACTTTTAGTCTTGCTCTCGTCCAATTAGGAACTGTGTATAATAGGGGTGTGCATTGGCACTGCCCTCACGATTCGATTCGATTACGATTCACCAGGTAACGATTCGATTCAATTCGATTCTACGATGCATTGTGATGCATCAAAATTCTACTGCACACAAAGCAAATTTTTCATCAGTCATGAGGCAATACAAGCAGACATTAAACAACAGATTGTATTGGCTGCTATGTCTCCTGTATCTTTGACATAAAAGTTATTAAATAAAATAAAATGCAATTAACCCTTAAATGCATGACTGTTTCACCAAACATTCTTACATATTCAGGTCGTTAGCGACCCAGATCTATATTTAACATGGATAGACCTCTACCTGTCGTGATAATATATAAAACTCCTGATTTTAGAGTAACAGCTACAGAAGAATAAAATAAAACCTATTTCGTTACCTTTTGGAGCTTGGAAGGATTCAGTTTGAGCAGATGTTTAATACCATCATCATATGTCCTCGTCAGAGCTCGTTTACCAGTACTTTCAGCGTCTGCCTAATATTCGCGATCTCCAGCATATTCTCCAAACTCATTTTCAATGTCTTCAAAATCAATATTTTGATCACTGACAGCTTCTTGACCACATCCATCATCAAGAGACAGTGACACTAACATATGATTGTGTTTAGTACTTGCTCTCTGAAGGAAATCACTAAGCCATTTCAAGTTTTGCAGATTATAATTATTGTTTCGTTTTCTGTCAGAGGTAACTATGAGTGAAACGTCACTTCATCATTGGGTATCAGACATTGCCACCTTGTGGAATAAAGGTGAATTGCGCCGTATTTCGTCATTATAGATTAATTTATTATTGTGAAAAAAATATATACGAACAATCCTACACACCTCGGGTCGTTAGCGCGTTTTTAATAACCCGTCTATCGCGGTCATCTCCCTCCGCCTCAGCCATCTTCCTTGTTGTTGTTGTTGTTATTCTCCCGGAACCGGAAGTATTTTAAACTTCACAACTTTATCGTCCGCCAGAAAATAAACAGTGACATAATCGATTATGGCACTTTGCCGCATCGATGCTGAATCGTTCATGCCCCGCATCGCGATGCATCGCCGAATCGATTATTGTTGACACCCCTAGTGTATAATCTCACTTTTAAAAAAGCAAACAACAATAATAATGGTTGTTTCAACTTTAAAAAAAAAAGTAACTTGAAATGCGAAGACCTGTGATTTTTATTTTGAAGTGCAAGGAGTTTAAAATGCACCAACCCAACCACAAAATGCGAAAGCAGTTCTGTATGGTGGTTGGACAATGTGTGCTTTTAGTCTCTACACTGTAAAAAAGTCTTTAGAAAAAAAGTGACTTTTTTTCGCCTTAAAGTCACCTTAAAATTTGGAGTTCATTGAAATTAAAATTTAGAGTTAATACAATGAACATTTTTTGAGATTCGACAACCTTTATTAAAATATTATTAAAAGATTTTGTAAGCATATTGGGTAAGTGTGTGTTTTATTTGTGATGACGCAGCCAAATTGTGCTATTTTCATGATTTATCACATTTTTTATGTGGTTCGAATACAATAATATTTTGAGTTTCTATTTATTAAACATTTGAGTTGATACAATAACCTTCATTGTATCAACTCAAATTTTTTATTTTAATAAACTCAATTTTAACGCAACCAGGTTACTTACAATTTTTTAAGTTGAACCAATAAAAACCAACTTTTTTTTTTTTACAGTGTGTAAATGCAAGATAAAACCTTCAGCTAACTTTTGTCAGAGGCCATTATAACCGTGCGCATTCATTACAATTTCAATCATTTCGACCATTTAAGTGGAAGTCAAAACCAACTCAACCTGCCTCCTCAGGCAGCAACCGGCTCTTAATGCTTTAGAAACAGTCCGGTTCATCTGGTAGAGGAAGTTGAGAGGGCTAAATAAACCGGGGGATTTACACTAAGACTCTAACAGGAAGGCTGATCCTTCTCTTCCTCCTCATAATCTTTCATGACGTATATCTGCACAATCAAATCTTCTGTTCCTGGCCTATCAGTGAACATTAATGTATGCCGGACACAGTGTTGTGGCACTAAACAGACAACTCTGATTGGATCTGCAAATGGAAATATTTAAAAAAAAACATTCTATAGAACACATTTAAAATAAAATAAACGCATCACATTTATCAGATGGAACAAATTTCAAATGTATGGAACTCAGAAAAAAATATTGTTGGTTTAACTTAAAAAAGTAAGTAGCCTGGTTGCCTGAAAATGTTGAGTTTATTGAAATTAAAAATTGAGTTGATACAATGAAGGAAATTTGTTTAATAAATAGAAACTCAAAATATTATTGTATCTGAACCACATTAAAAATGTGATAAATCATGAAAATAGCACAATATGGCTGCGTCATCACAAATAAAACACACACAATTACCCAATATGCTTACAAAATCTTATAATATTTTAATAAAGGTTGTCGATTCTCAAAAATGTTCATTGTATTAACTCAAAATTTTAATTTCAATGAACTGAAAATTTTAAGGCGACCAGGTCACTTATTTTTTAAATAATTTTTTTACAGTGTGGATATTCGACGCTAGTTAATCTAGGATCTGCTTTATCAATCTTTATCAAGTTTTGGATGCGTTATTCTGCCAGGAACGGGATATTTCTGCAAATCAACATTAAGGTCAGCTTATTACGCCTCACCCATTCAGCTTGACTGCAGACCAACATTCAAGCTAATTTGATTAGTGTTTGGCGCCTTATGTAGGTGTTTCTCCTTTTACAATCATTCTAGACAAGTGACCTGTAATGCCTAATGGATCTTTTGGTGGCTTGGCTTGTCCTGACGTTGGTCCAGAAGGATTTAAGATCGCCTAGATCCTTACAAAAAGTGCAATGCACTGTCATAAAAAAAAGGTACATTGCTGTCACTGGGGCGGTACCCTACGCTCTAAAAAATGTTGGGTCAAATATGGACTAACCCAGCAATTGGGTTGTTTTAATCCTGCGGTTGGGTTAAATATTTACTTAAGACAACCCAATTGCTGGGTTAGTCCATATTTGACCCAACATTGGTTTGTTTTTTTACCTAGAATTTTTTAGAGTGTAAGGTACAAAACCGGAAAAAAAATCGTTTTTACCTCTTGTACACCACAGGAAACACGCACGCGCGCCCTCGGATCAGTCGGACGTAGTGGTGTACAAGAGGTAAAAACTATATAAATACTGTTCGTTTTCTCTCACAAACCGCTCGTTTGGTGTCTTAGGCCATCAGTGTGTACTTATGATGGGGGATTGTTTAATTTGGACTTCTCTGTGTATGCTCTTTGAGGTGGTGACCATAGACTGCATTATGTGAGGCACAGACAAGAACGGTTTGACCTAAAATGATCCAAATTGAAACTACTTGGGAAACAAATACTCCTACATCTCGGATGCCCATGAGGTAAGCTAAAACATATCAACATTTAATTTCAAAGTGAACTATCCCTTTAAAAGTCAATGGGCTGGAGTTACTTTAGAAAAACGGGTGATTTATACACTTTTTAATGTCACATTTTGTAATATTTGCGTTGTTTTATTTTTGTAATATGGACTATTTTCTCATTTAATTGTTTTGAGAAGGCACTGCCTCCCTTGCCTCTTTTAAGGAAACTACTGTTTTAAAAAAATAGTAAATGGAAGATGCTCTATTGGGTTGAGATCTGGTGACCGTGGGGGCAATTTTAGTACAGTGAACTCATTGTCATGTTCAAGAAACCAATTTGAAACGATTTGATCTTTGTGACATGGTGCATTATCCTGCTGGAAGTGGCCATCAGAGGATGGGTAGATGGTGGTCATAAAGGGATGGACATGGTCAGAAACAATGCTCAGGTAGGCCGTGGCATTTAAACGATGCCCAACTGGCACTAAGGGGCCTAAAGTGTGCCAAGAAAACATCCCCCACACCATTACACCACCACCACCAGCCTGCACAGGGGTAACAAGGCATGATGGATCCATGTTCTCATTCTGTTTACGCCAAATTCTTACTCTACCATCTGAATATCTAGTGGAGATGAGTGGTACCCGGTGGGGTCTTCTGCTGTTGTAGCCCATCCGCCTCAAGGTTGTGCGTGTTGTGGCTTCACAAATGCTTTGCTGCATACCTCGGTTGTAACGAGTGGTTATTTCAGTCAAAGTTGCTCTTCTATCAGCTTGAATCAGTCGGCCCATTCTCCTCTGACCTCGAGCATCAACAAGGCATTTTCTCCCACAGGACTGCCGCATACTGGATGTGTTTCCCTTTTCACACCATTCTTTGTAAACCCTAGAAATGGTTGTGAGTGAAAATCCCAGTAACTGAGCAGATTGTGAAATACTCAGACCGGCCCGTCTGGCACCAACAACCACGCCACGCTTTCCCATTCTGACATTCATTTTGGAGTTCGGGAGATTGTCTTGACCAGGACCACGCCCCTAATGCATTGAAGCAGCTGCCATGCGATTGGTTGATTAGAGAATTGCATTAATGAGAAATTGAACAGGTGTTCCTAATAATCCTGTGTGTGTGTGTGTGTGCGCGCGCGTATATATAATATAATATATAATCAGTTTTGGTAAAATAAATATCTAGTCTAGATAAATAGATCCAGGAGGTCACCAAACAAGCAATATTTTCACCTTGTCTCCTGAAGGTCCGGAGGGACTCTAAATTAAATTTCTCCCAGACTGTTCTTGTGCAGAGTGTGTTCCCCTTAAGGAAAGACCTCTCATTTCTCTTTCATAGACTGTAAGAGTAGGAACCGTGGTGACATAACAAAAGGGGACACCGGAGAGGAGAAAGCTGAAATAATATCCCCGAGAGACAGACCCAGAAACTGCACACCTCTGACCTGGAGCACCAAACACAGCGCTGAGCTCCCAGAATCCTCTTTGTCGAATCATCTCTCAGGACCGGCCCGACTCAAACGTGCTCCCCTGGCGCCAATTATGTTATGCAAATCTATCCCAGATGCATTTATACTTGTGAAGATGTCTATTTTTCTCTTGCATTAAACAACAACACGAAGCAAAATGCTAGTTCTAAAACATTTTGTTCTATTTCCAACCAGAATCTCAATTAAGGACACCATAAAATCGTTTGATGAGTAGTTTTAAAGGGATGGTTCTTCCAAAAATGAGACAGTGATGTTGATCTGCTGACCCTAGGGCGTCCCAGATGTAGGTGTGTTTGTTTCTTCAGGAAAACACAAATGAAGATTTTTAACTCCTGCCATTGCTCGTATAATGCATGTCAATGGGGTGTATTTCTATGAGAGTAAAAAACACACAGACATACGAAACCATATTAAACCCTGCGGCTCGTGGCGACACATTGATGTCTTAAGACACGAAACGATCGGTTTCTGTGAGAAACACAACAGTATTTATGGTATTTTTTTAATCTCATATCAGAAGAATCTCATCTAGTATCCCCAGCACCATTACTTCCACGGAATAAGGTCAAAATACCGGCACGATCATAGATGTGTTTATATAAATGCCTCATTAGTGCCTGCGCAGATTGGTCGAATGAGGCATTTTATATATATATATATCTCAAAATATATGATTGCGGCATTATTTTGACCTTATTAAGTGGAAGTAATAATTAGTTACATTTATATAGCGCTTTTCTGGGTACTCAAAGCGCTTTACATTGAAGGGGGGAATCTCCTCAGCCACCACCAATGTGCAGCACCACCTGGATGATGCGACGGCAGCCATATTGCGCCAGAACGCTCACCACACACCGGCTGATTGGTGGAGAGGAGACCGAGTGATGAAGCCAATCAGGAGAGGGGGATTATTAGGAGGCCATGATGGACAGAGGCCATTGGGCAAATTTAGTCAGGATGCCGGGGTTACACCCCTACTCTTTATCGAAGGACACCCTGGGGTTTTTAATGACCACAGAGAGTCAGGACCTCGGTTTAACGTCTCATCCAAAGGACGGATAATAAAAAGCGATAATAAAAGATAATAAAAGCAAGTAATGGTGCTGGGGATACTAGATGAGATTCTTCTGATATGAGGTTAAAAAAAAACTAAAAAAACAAGTTGTTTCTCGCAGAAACCGATCGTTTCGTGTCTTAAGACATCAATGTGTCGCCATGAGCCGCAGGGTTTAATATGGATTCGTATGTCTGTGTGTTTTTTACTCTCATAGAAATACACCCCATTGACATGCATTATACGAGCAATGGCAGGAGTTAAAAATCTTCATTTGTGCTCTCCTGAAGAAACAAACACACCTACATCTGGGACGCCCTGGGGGTCAGCAGATCAACATCACTGTCTCATTTTTGAGTGAACTATCCCTTTAATGATGGAACTGAAACCAAAAGTATACGCGTCTACTTTTGAATAGGTAAAAGTCCTCTTGTTTTACGGTGACCGCGCTATCTCCTGTTATCTTTACGTTAAATATTTACTCTGTGTTACGAGTCACTCAACCTTTGAAACTGATGCCGTGTGTGTCAACGATAAACTTCCACTGATAGGATTGTGTCAAATTATATCACTGAAGTGAGCTGTCAATCATTTTTATGATGACCACAGTTTACAAGGCTCTGTTTGTCTACAGTCTGCAATATTGAAAGCCAAAGTTTACACCAAAATAGACCGATCTCGCTCTGAGAAACTAAAATGTAAAAATAGCCTAAGTAAGCAGTAGCATGACGTAGAGCTCAGCGGCTAATAGGGTCAAGACCTCTGTGACAAAACAGCTCTATGCAAGCGATTCAAACCTTCAAAAAAAACAAACACTGATGCATTTAAAGTCACAGTTCATCCTCTAAACAACATCAGCTTATGGGTAATATGGGTAATATAATTCACAAGCCAATTAGATCAATGTGTGTAACCTGTCAACTCAGAATAGATGTCATTGACAATGGTTTATAAACCCATCACCGGCACGGCGGAAACTTCCCAGAAGCTCCTGACCTCCATTTGACTGGTTCGTGGATCAATCAGGATTCAGAAAAAGACTCCCAAGGAAAATCTCCGGAGAATTAATGACGCTGCCTGTTATGTCACATGTATTAGCTCTGCATGTCTCAGATGTTTCTCCAAAAACAGTCAATACAATTTAAACCTGAATAAGTGTCCAAATAAATAAAAAAAGAAAAGTTCAGTAAACAGAACGGAACTTAAAATATTTGAGTAAGCTAATTGATAGATTTAACCTTAAATTATCATGTTATTTTAATTTTAATGTTTTTTTTTGTTTTGTTTTTACTAGTGGAAACTTGTTTGGCTTTAACTAAATATATGCTAACTTGCTAATTGGTGTAACAATACTTTGATAGCATTAGAAAAGCATAGCAATTGCTAAATGAGTGGCATATTTACAATAAATCTGTTCTCAAACCAAGCTCATGCTCCTGTCGTCACAGAAACTCTTCTAAATGTAGTGATTTTAATGGTAAAAGACTGTAAAAATGTTACGGTTAAAATCAATAAACTGGTTAAAGGTGCACTATGTAGTATTTTTGCAGTAAAATATCCAAAAACCACTAGGCCAGTGTTATATATTTTTGTTCAGTTGAGTTCTTACAATATCCCAAATGTTTCCAACTATTTGTAAAATGTGAGAAAATTGCTATTTTAACCGAGGACCGGGACGTGTCAGCATTGGGTTTGAGCGAGTCGCCTGTCAATCGCGTCATATCTGCGCTACCCTCGGTTTTATTCTGGAGAAGCGCTTTTCTCTCAGCAGTGTGAACATGTCAAAGCAGCGCCGAGCGAACACACAGAGGAACGTCATAACATCATTTTAAACACACTTAAATGTGTCTGATAGGATAAACAGAGCTGCTTTACCTTATAATCATAACCGGAAGAGCGGATCAGTGCAGGCGCCCGACGACTGTGTCCCGTCCCGTCATAATAAAAGTCCCGGTGCTCGTGAGCCGTTTGTTTGTGTAACAATCGCTTCAGCGGCTGTGCTCAGCTCCACAACACTCGCTCCTGCTCTGCTTCACTACAGTAACGTTAATAACCGCATCCATCAACATGATTTCTGCCCGAGTCCTATTTTCCACCGGCTGTGAGGTGAAGACCACGTCCCAAGATGCTGCGCTCACACATGGCGTCATCAAACTACACCTTTGCGCCCTCAAGTGGACGGAAAGCTGCATAGTGCACCTTTAACATAGTTTCCGTACTATATATGGTGAATAACTGTAGATCTAACCTTACATTTAATGTAATTTGACAGTAAAATATTGTTAAATTGACAGTTTTTGGAAGTGAAAAAGAACAGGTCGTTGTGTAATTTTTAGTGGAAAAAAAAGCCCTGCGTGACGCTTCACATTTGATGTATTTTGGTTGAAATAACGGTTTCTTCTTAGTTTTTTTTTCTAATTAGTTATGTACATTAGGGTTTTGTTATATCTAACTTATTGAATTAATGTTTATTGCATTTTTACATTTACCATGATGGTGTTTAGTGTTTGTGTGAATCAACCCGTCCATATATTAATTTTGTCCTTGTAAAAAATACTTGTGATGAGCTTTGATTCATCATGTGACTCTCATGACCACTGGCATTGATGGTTGTCAGTCTATATATAAAAAGTAACCAATATTAGTTTTTCAGGAGGTTGGTCATTTAACATTGTTTCAGTTAATGAAATACAGTTATTTACTGTAAATTTAACTTAAATCTATAAAACCTGAAATGTTGCTGCCGTATTTTTTTTACTGTAAAGTTCTGGCAACCAGAGCTGCCAGTTTTTTTTACCTTAAAGTGCTGGTAAAACACGATTTCACTTTTCTAACTTTAGCTAGTGTGTAATGTTGCTGTTTGAGCAAAAACCACATCTGCAAAGTAAAAAAAAAAAAAAGAAAGAAAATAATGCAATTTTTTAAAAACGAAGCATGAACACGTTACAGTAAACCCCACAAACACAATCAGGCCTTCGAAAGAATGTGTTTTACCACCCCTTTAATGTTAGCATTTACTCTCGTGTGCCATGGCAAATCATGCTGGAAAATAGTTTATCTAAATAAAATAAAGTTGATACAACTCGAAACAATGAAGCATCTCAGATTACTTAAATTGTGTCAGTTTTGTAAACTCAAAAGAAAAATAAAGTTCTAAATACTCAAAGTTAATCTGATTGAACTAATTTATTTGATTTGAGTTTACTCTATTCAAAGCAATTCGCAAATTTGTTTTGAGAATTAAAAGATGTGGGTGTCTGAATAATCTTGTAAATGTACAGTAAAAATTTACAATTTTACCATTTTCATTCTATTTTGAATTATGTCCAGGAGAAACAACTGAGCCATACTAAAAACCATCATGGTAACACTTGGCACAAAAAAATAGTGTAATACATTTTAAATACTAATTTAAAATGTAACAACTGATAACCAAAAAATAATAAGAAACATAATTATTAAAACACAGTCACAAGGAAATTCTTACGGCTTTCCACAGTAAACTATAAGATAATTTGTTACTTTTTTACTTCCAAAAATGGTACGTTTAATAGTATTTTACTGTAAAATTAAATGAAATGTGTAAAAAGATAGATTTTTCGAACTTAAGATTTTTACAGTTAAAATTGCGGTAAAAAAACTGCAATAGATCTAATGGGAAAATACTGTTAAATGTTCAGACTTCATAAGTAAAAACGAACCGTCATCTTATAATTTACAGTAAAAAAACAAAACAAAAACTAATATGGTATTCCTACATTTACCTGTGACTTTATACCTTTGATTTTCTTTCACAACAAACAGGAAACGTGATTGTTTAATTACATACATTTGGGTTTTGTCACATCTTGTGGTGTTTAATGGATGTTTACCTCATTATTTCAGTATCGTATGTGTTACCATGATGGTGTTTCGTATTTCACTGCACTGTAAAAAATTATTTAGAAAAGTTACTTGGTTGCCTTAATTTTGAGTTCAAAGAAGAAGAAAAAATTGAGTTACAATGAACATTTTTTTAAGATTCGACAACCTTTATTAAAATATTTTTAAAAGATTTTGTAAGCATATTGGGTAATTGTGTGTTTATAAAGAACTTTTAACATCCATAGAATCTTTCTATTGCACAAAAGGTTCTTTACTGTGTAAAAAGATTCTTTAGGATTTTAAATTCTTCACACTAATAAAAAAGGTTCTTCTAAGAACTGTTGACTGAAAGGTTCTTTGGGGAACAAAAATGGTTCTTCTTAATTGTGAAAATTGTGAAAACCCCCTTTTGGAACCTTTAAGATTGTCTAGAGCAGGGGTGCCCATGGGTTTATTTATTTATATTAATATTTAAAATAAATATAAAACAACTTTAATCTGATTAACTAATGCAGTTTTATTTGTAAAGTGTTGCATTTTATTGAACAATTAAATGGGCAACAATCCCCAAGTGTTCAATGTTTATAATACAATTCAACGCCAAATACACATCGATACAGATTCATAATGACGACGGATATTGTACTCTTTTAAAAATGGAACAGACTGTTAGCAAACTAGACGCACTGCCTTTTTATTGGACTTCGGGGAATAAAATCTCATCTTGCCAAGCTTTTTAAAAATGTCTTTTGTCTGTGTGCCACTGCCTTGATTTCTCCATTATTGCATTTAATATGTTGATGTTTATTGACATCAACACCTTGAATTGCGCATTTACAATATTTTTGCGCATTTACAATATTTATGTTTAATTAAACATTTAATTTCAGTTAACTCTGTTGTAGTTTAATAATAAAACAAACCAAAATTATGGCAAATTAGAAATGACAATCTGTGTCGAAGGTCTAAATAAAATGCTCTCGCTCTCTCGCTCTCTCGCTCTCTCCCTCCCTCCTCGGACGGTACGGTGGGCCAAATCAAAGGTCCTACCCCTGGCCCGCGGGCCCTAATTTGGGCATCTCTGGTCTAGAGATCCACAAAAATCACCATTTCAATTATATCCAGGAGAAACGACTGATGTGAGCCATTAAAGTGCCATTTGTGGCAGGTTTTTTTACTCACCGTTTCTTTAGATAATCCAGTCTGGACATGATCCAGTCTCGCACAGAAGTTATGAAGCGCTTAAAGTCGTTTTACACAAGATATCAAATGAGAGATACAGTACTTGCATAGTTATGTACAGTAGATAAAAAAAGATAGTGTGCAGCGTTGAGTCGTTATCAGTCCGTCTCTTTCCAGCCTGTCAGACCAAAGTACTTTCTTTTTTTTTTTGGGCATCCATAAAGAACCTTTAACATCCGTAGAATCTTTCTATTACACAAAAGCCTCTTTATTGTGTAAAAAGAATTGTTAGAATTTTAAAGTGTTCTTCACACTAATAAAAAAAAAAGGTTCTTTTTAAGAACCGTTGACCTGAAAGGTTCTTTGGGGAACCAAAAATGGTTCTTCTAGGACATCACTTTTTGGAACCTTTTTTACACTCAAAAAAAATGAACTTGCACGGTTGTTAGTTGCACTCAAACCGTACTTGTTCACATTACTTTTAAAAAAAAAACTCATGTAACTACATTAACTTAAGTTTGCGGAGTTGTTTTTACTAAAAATTAGTATTGTCAGCTTTACTTAATAAATGTTTGTTGGGTCAACTTAACTGTGCGTTCACACCGCCGGTGGCGAGAGCGGCAAGGTGACCGGAAGTCATTCATTTTCAATGGGAGCCAGGCGACGAGCTTTGGCGAGAGCGGCGCGTCTTGGACGATTTGGGCATCAAGGAGAGTTGAAATCAGCTCAACTTTATGGTAATGAGCTATGGCGCGGTTTGGCGGCAACCAGTCAGAATGTAGAAATGCTCCGCTTGAGAGAAATCCAGAGAACGCAGGCCTGTAAACTTTGGTTCCGACCACATTAGTTCCCAAGCAAAATGTTAGAGAAGTTGATCATTGCTGTGCGGGGTCCCCTATCATTTATGACGAGATCATTCATAGTGATGTGTAATTTGAGAAGTCGCGCAACACTATTTTATAGGCGCTAAAATGCTCGTTGTTCAGCAGGTTTGCAATTAATTCTTACTTTCACATTTAAACGATTTCATGAGGTTAATTTATACCCTACTTGTGGTTAGTCTAGCCATCAACATGCTTTGTTTGATTTGATTTGGTTTAACTTTTTAAAAAAAGTAAGTAACCTGGTTTATTGAAATAAAAAATTTGAGTTGATACAATGAAGGACATTTGTTTAATAAATAGAAACTCAAAATATTATTGTCTCTGAACCACATAAAAAATGTGATAAATCATGAAAATAGCACAATTTGGCTGCGTCATCACAATTACCCAATATGCTTACAAAATCTTTTAATAATATTTTAATAAAGGTTGTCGAATCTCAAAAAATGTTCATTGTATTAACTCAAAATTTTAATTTCAATGAACTCAACCAGGTCATTTTTTTTTTTTTTTAAATTTTACAGTGCAGATTTAGCGATTTAAAGTGTGTGTTTTTCAGTAAAGAAAAGTTTTCAGAAATCTGTTTTTAGTGTATGTTAGTGTTTAATGTTCAGTTATGTTGGACATTCAGAGGTGCTTCTGTAATTTTGGTTACCATTATGCAGAGGAACGGTGCCTGTGTTTAGGCTGCGGGCGCTCATTTAAACACTTTCATTGGATGGACGTCCTGCCCTCAATTAAGTTATTTTTGAATTTTGTTTTTAAACATTCACTTGTAGAAGAATTAGTTAATTTAATAAGGTAAATTCAACCAATACATGTGTTCACCTCACATAATAAACTTTTATAAATGTAACATTATTAAGTAAACTACACTGTTAAAAATTATTTAGAAAATAAGTGACCTGGTTTCCTTAATTTTCAGTTCATTGAAATTAAATAATTGAGTTAATACAATGAACATTTTCTGAGATTCGACAACCTTTATTAAAATATTATTAAAAGATTTTGTGAGCATATTGGGTAATTGTGTGTGTTTTATTTGTGATGACGCAGCCAAATTGTGCTATTTTCATGATTTATCACATTTTTTATGTGGTTCAGATACAATAATATTTTGAGTTTCTATTTATTAAACACATTTCCTTCATTGTATCAACTCAAATTTTAATTTCAATAAACTCAATTTTAAGGCAACCAGGTTACTTAGTTTTTAAATTAAACAAAAACCAACAATTTTTTTTTTTACAGTGTGTAAATGCAAGATAAAACCTTCAGCTAACCTTTGACAGAGGCCATTATAAATGTGCGCATTCATTACAATTTCAACTTCTTACTTTTTTTAGCAACAAAAAACAAAACAAAATTTAGTGTATAAATATTATGTAACCGTGACAAATTGAAATGGTTTGTATTACTTTGGTCAGCTTTATTTGACATTCTTTTGTTCATATAACTAAATTGTTATTTGTAAAACATACTCAATATAGTGTGAAACCACTTGACGGACCTTTTTTAAGTAAATTCAACAAATTATTTTTTCGAGTTGTCTAGAGATCCACTAAAAATGTCACTTGAGAAACGACTGATGTGAGCCATTAAAGTGCCATTTGTGTGTTTTTTTTTGTTGTTGTTGTTTTTTTTAGTACTCACCGTTTCTTTAGATAATCCAATCCGGACTGATCCAATCTGATCCAGTCTCGCACAGAAGTTATGAATGGTTTAAAAAGACGCTTTCAACAAGATATCAAACGAGAGATACAGTACTTGCATAGTTATGTACAGTAGATTAAAAAAAAAGTGTTAAGTCGTTATCAGTCTGTCTCTTTCCAGCCTGTCAGACCAAAGTACTCTTTTTCTCGGCGGTCGGCGGCTCGTAGCTGGTCACCATCTTATTCTGGTCCCATCTGGCATTGGCGGGCGAACTCTGCATGACCACGAGCCTGATGGGCGCGGCGTTGGCATTGGGCAGGGGGTCGGGCGCGTACTCCTTGGTGGGGTCTTTGCCCTGGCAGTCGTAGAGGATGCAGGAGATGAGGAAGACGAGGAGGAGGATGACGTAGCTGGCGATGAGTATGATGAGGTTGAGGGTAACCGGGTCTATCTCGACATCATCTGCGATGAAGCTCATGGTGGCGGCGGCGGGAACCTGAAGGACTGAGACGGACTGAGAGCGCTATCACAGAACACACAGACCTGTGAGGGATTAGTTCACACAAATCCCTCTCTCATTCTGCCTGTCACACACACACAAACACACACACACACACACACACACACACACACACACGTTTGTTTCACTAAGGACATTACATTGACTTCCACTGATTTTATATCAGGTTAATGATATTTTCTATCCCCTAACCCAACCTCTATCCCTAAACCTACCCATCCCAGAAACATGAGCAAAACAATAGATTAAAAAAGTATTTTTAACTAGTGAGGAACAGTCAATTGTCCTCAGTGAGTTGTTTTCATGTCTTACTATACAAGTGAGGACGTTTGTGCCTTCAAGTATTGCCAAACAAGGAGCACACACACACACACACAGCGTGCGCGCGTTTGTTTTTGTGAAATGTGGGGAGATTTCAAAGGCGTAATGGTTTTTATAAAGTACAAACCATATTTTCTCTATCCCCCTATACTGCCCCTAAATCTACATACACACATACACACACATACACACACATACACACACATACACACACACACACACACATAGCCCCTGCCCCTAAACCTGCCCATCACAGGAAACATTCTGCATTTTTACTTTCTCAAAAAAACGTATTCTGTACACTGCAAAAAATGCTTTTCTTACTTAGTATGTGTCTTGTTTCTAGTCTAAATATCTAAAAATTCTTACATTAAAGGGGGGGTGAAATTCTGTTTCATGCATACTGATCTTTTTACACTGTTAAAGACTTGGAATCCCATAGTAAACATAGACAAAGTTTCAAAAGTTAAGGTGGACGTTTGATGGGAGTATTTCTTTGTCAAAAATACTACTTCCGGTTAGTCATAAGTTTCTGCAAGTTTTTTGCGATCATGCGTCCCCTTTGACGTTAACGGGGGCGGAATTTCCTTGTATGGGCCTTACGGACAATACTACCGGAAGCGCGTGAGAGAGAGAGAGAGAGAGGGAGAGAGCGAAAGCAACAGGCTACGCCCATCAAAGCGCTGGTTTGTAGGATGCTGGACAGGTGATGTGCACATAACAATGTCACCAAAAAAGTGCGTTTTTGGTTGCCAGACCAAGACAGTCCTGCACAGATTCTCCAAAACCCCGCGTTAAGGCAACAGTGGATGTAATTTGCTTTTCCGGATCAGCAACTGAGTTGCGCGAATGTTTATATCTGTTCGCTGCATTTCGGTGCCGACTGTTTCATAAACAAGGCCCAGCTCGACGCCGGATTTTCAGATCGCCTAATGCTGAAGGATGGAGCAGTCCCAACGTTAGAAGGGTGAGTGAGACTGCTTCAAATGTCTGTGTTTTTTTTAGTCCGCTTACTGTCTACACAAACCACGCGTAAACACACAAACACACGTGCACAACTGCACTTCTCACATGTACACCTTCAAAGACAAAAATACGACGATATAATTCAAGTATAAATATGTAAATAACACAAGTCGCTAAGCATATTATATAGTTAGTGTAACTTGTACCACATAGAGACGTCCTGCTCTAGTCGTTTTTGCTGCTGCTCCTGTTCAACTGCAGCCTCTGGGTCTGATTCCGGATCATAGATGTATGGCTGTATCTGATTAAAAGCCATATTTTTATTTTGAATAAAGTTTTTTTCCCGCTGTTAGGGATGACGCACTCGACTCACAGCGCGCTGCTGCACACGTCATTATTTAGCTCCGCTCACACGACACGCCCCCACCCGCTCGGCTTTTTTCGGAAAGACTCGGAACAGCGCATCTTTCTTATATAATTATTAAAAAAAATAAAGACTTTTCTGAGATATGCAGGATGCAATGCTACTCTATAGGTACTCAAGATTGACATGACACTGACTGAAACTGAGTGTTTCACCCCCCCTTTAAGAAACATTTACTAGACAAGTAAAAATGATTGTCTTGTTTTGGGGAAAAATAACTCAAGCTGATTATTTTGCTTATTTTAAGCAAACGCTCTCTCAATTTTATTTCACCCTCTCCTGTAATACCTGTGTCATCCCCATGTCATTATACACATTTGTGTCCTGATATTACACACACACACACGTTTGTTTTTGTGAAATGTGGGACATTAGGTGTAATGGTTTTTATACTGTACAAACCGTATTTTCTATCCCCCCACGCTCTAAACTTACCCATCACACACACACACACACACACACAGCCCCTACCCCTTAACCCACCCATCACAGGAAACATTTTGCATTTTTACTTATTTATTTATAAGCCTTTTGTAAAGTGGGGCCATGGGTAATGTCCTCATATTTCACCCTCTCCTGTAATACCTGTGTCAGACCCATGGCATTATACACATTTGAGTCCTCATGTCACAAAAACATGCTCCACACACACACACACTGTCCATCTCTGTTTCAGTCTAATGTGCTTTATTGGCATGACTAATAATTGTACATCTGTATCGCCAGAGCATTTGCAGCTTAGTCTCTGTCTTTCAGTCGCTCCGTTTTAATGCGTTTTGTTGGCATCCCAAACACAGTTGTGCTGCCAAAGCATTTGCAGATGAGATTCCAAGGGCAAAATAAAAATTGTGCACAAGAACACAACGAACATCCAGCGTTTAACAGACAAAGAAAGATAAAGCGGACGGTGTTAAATAATAAAAACACTGTCTGTTTCCAGAAATAGCCTAATCTACAGTAGACTTCTTCATCCAGTCTCCTTCTAGGTAAAGACGCTATAGGTAAGAAATCAGGAAACGTGAGCACCAAAGATAATCCGAAAATGTCTTATTGTTATCAGTGTTGAAAACGGTTGTGCTGATGTAAAGGGTGTGTATATATATATATATATATATATATATATATATATATATATATATATATATATATATTTAAGTAAAATATTGCTGGATCAAAACGAGTGCTTTCACTGCAAAAAAAAAAATGCATTTCTTACTTGTTCCTAGTCCAAACATCTAAAAATTCTAACATTTAAGAAACATTTACTACACAAGTAAAAAAAATTGTCTTGTTTTGGAGGGAAAATAACTCAAAATTAAGAGTTTTTGCTTGAAATGAGCAACATAATCTGCCAATTGGGTAAATAAAATAATTACTTACCCCACTGGCAGATTATTTTGCTTATTTTAAGCAAAAACTCGAGTAAATGTTTCTTAACGTAAGAATGTTTTTAGATATTTGGACTAGAAACAAGTAAATGCATTTTTTTGTGAATACGTTTTTTTTTTTTTTTTTTGAGAAAGTAAAAATGCCGGATGTTTCCTGTGAAGGGTAGGTTTAGGGGCAGGGGCAGTGTGTGTGTGTGTGTGTGTGAGCCTGTTTATGTGGTTTATGAGGACACAAATTTGTATAACTACATGGGTATTACACTGGTATTACACTATAAATGTGGTTTATGAGGACATATCAAATGTCCTCATAATTCAAATGGCCTTAAAAACATACTAAATGATGTTTTTTTGAGAAAGTAAAAATGCAGAATGTTTCCTGTGATGGGTAGGTTTAGGGGCTCTGTGTGTGTGTGTGTGTGTGTGTGTGTGATGGGTAGGGGCAGTGTAAGGGGATAGAAAATACGGTTTGTACGGTATAAAAACCATTACGCCTATGGAGAGTCCCTGTAAACCACATAGACCAACGTGTGTGTGTGTGTGTGTGTGTGTGTGTGTGTGTGTGTAATACAGCGCAGGGCTTCTGTGTAATCCTAATCTTGATTGTAAGGAGTGATTGAACCATCTGTTTGAACCACTCAGCGTTCACTACAATATATCACATTGTGTAAGACAGAGACACACACACATGTTGGTCTATGTGGTTTACAGGGAATCTCCATAGCCGTAATTGATTTTATACCGTACAAACCGTATTTTCTATCCCCTTACACTGCCCCTGCCCTCATAATTTATTATGTTTTTAAAGCTGTTTGATTTATGAGGACATTTGAATTGTACCAGTGCAGTGTAATACCCATGTAGTTATACAAATGTGTGTCCTCATAAACCACATAAACAGGCTCACACACACACACACACACCACTGAGACAATGTTATCCTAAATAAAAAGTATAAAAATAAAGTAAAACAGAAATAGAAAAACTGAACCTAAGCTAAACTGCTTCAACTGATTCATAAAAAAACACCAAATCTATCAGAACGTACCCAGTACATTTGTATGCAAGGCATGAATAATTCCCTCATTCCCTCTTTCCCTGTGACAGCAGGTCTGTTCAGATAATATCCAGTGCAGTGTTTGGAGCAGCAGAGGGCAGAAGTGCTCCGGATTGAAAACAGGCCTCGGTCTTAAAGAGAATGAACTTTGAATCTCATGTGAACAGACCACAGACAGTAAAAGAACACACACACAGTATTATGCTCTTATACACACTCTAAAAAATGCTGTTGGACAAACCCAGAAATTGGGTTGTTTGAATAGATCCATTCACTAGGTTTGTCCATTTTCAACCCAACTTGGGTTCTTTTTAACCCAGCATTTTTTAGCGTGAATAATGCTGCATTGAAGAAAAAAAACGGCATTTATGAAATGAACATTTTTAGATGCAAAACCCACATGACATTTCAACTGCTTAGTAAAGTAAGAGCACAGCTGGACGACACACATGCTGAACTTTAATACTTAGTGGTTGAGGTTTAATCAGTTTAAAAAAAATATTCATTACATTTAATAGTGATTAAAAAATAAAATGTCTCTCTCTCTCTCTCTCTCTCTCTCTCTCTCTCTCTCTCTCTCTCTCTCTCTCTCTCTCTCTCTCTCTCGAACAGATTGTTGCCATCGTTCATTCTGCTGACATTATGAAACTGATAAGTGAAAAACTCGGAGATACAGCGGCACCACAACATCTGTGCATGAATTTTGAGATTGCAAGCTGTTTTTTAGCCAGACTTTTATATAATGAATAAGCAGGAATTAAGTATTTTATCAGTTTGTGTATTCAGAGGTGCGGGTGGAGTCTGTCCTGTCTGCGTGGATGCAGAAGAAGTGGAGCCAAACTGTCCAGAAAGAGAGACGGCAAACATTTTTTTCCTTCCCTGTTCCAGGATCATGTTTGATAACGTCAGAATTCCCACGTCATGTTTGACTGACATGCATAAACAAAATGGATCATGTTTATTCCCGTTCCTGCATCCACACGTCACTGTTGCATTTACCCCGGAGGCAAATACATTTTGAATTGACCATTCCCTAAATTGTTTCCATTAAAGGGTTAGTTCACCCAAAAATATTCCCCCTAAAGTCGTTCCACACCCGTAAGACCTCCGTTCATCTTCACACACAGTTTAAGATATTTTATATTTAGTCTGAGAGCGTATGCAAGTGTATGCACACTATACTGTCCATGTCCAGAAAGGGAATAAAAACATCATCAAAGTCGTCCATATGAGACATCAGTGGGTTAATTAGAGTCTCTTGAAGCATCGAAAATACATTTAGGTCCAAAAATAACAAAAACTACGACTTTATTCAGCACTGTCTTCTCTTCCGCGTTTGTTTTCAAACCTCAAATAAAGATTCAAACAGTTATGAATCAGCGAATTGATTCATGATTCGGATCGCCAATGTCACGTGATTTCAGCAGATTGACACGCGATCCAAATTTCATTTTGAGCGAACTAACCCTTTAAATATTTTCTTATTTGCATAGTATGGCCATTGGGCCATTTCACAATTGTAGATAGTTTTGCAAAGCAATTTGTGTATCGTGAAAGTATAGTTTATTCAGTTCTGATTCAATGAATCAGTTAAATTAGATTGGTCTAAATTGTTTTGTGAATTGCAAATAAGTAGTCTAGAAATCTAGACGCAGCCTAAAGGCGGGCGTACACGGTGCGATTTTTGCTGTCGTACGAACTCGCAGACGATTTCTTTTTCTCGGGGAGAAATCGCGTGGACATCGTGGATGCTCGTATGGTCGCGGCTCGCACCGTGTGAGAGGAAATACGATACGAGCCGAGCACGTTAAGAGCACCTCCCGACCTTACGATAATTTTTAAACATGTTTAAAAAGTTCGGGGAGTCGGCCCGATTTTTACCAGCATATGGCTGTCCCCTATTGCCAAATCATGCACAAGCACGTCACATACGCTCAATCTTTATGACCATTATTAGCTCAGTGGCTGCCACATACTGCGTTCACACACACACAAGCACGCACACACACACACACTCTCTTCTCTCTCCCTCTGGTTGTTTCGGTTAAAAGGAATGGCTACTGCTCTCTGCTTTTCAACAAATCATTTGCAAACTTTTTTTCTTTATTTTTAGTATCTGAAGCTATAGCAGCAACATTGAAAGCTCCGGTGTCTGCTCGTGTGATCGCGGCCGGCTCGCGGTGCAAACAGTCGTGCCGTGTACCAGCTGATTTGATGCGATGATCAAATTAAATGACTCGTAGCGTCTGCAGTATCTCACGACCTTCCGAGTGTCCAAATTCGCACAGTGTACGCCCACCTTAGAGACAGAAAATGTAATTTGCCGCGAGAGCAGTCTAGCAACGGCTTGCGAGCTGGAAAAACCAAACTCTGGTCAGGCCAATCACATCGTGTATAGAGTCAGTGGGTGGGGCTTAACATAAAGATGGCAAAGTTGCAGCGGTTCCACGTTACTTAAAAAACAAAAAACAAAGATGGCAAACAGCGGCGTTTCGAATCAGCTTTGACCGCGACTCTGGAAGACTTGGAGTTGAGCTTTTCTTTGAGAAAAGAACAAAGAACGGCACTGAAGTCATTCTTTAAAAAGGAAGATGTACGGTTAAACGGATACGGCAAAATTTGAATCTATCAACGAGCTTCGCTTCACCTTCTTCATTGCTCTGGTTGGTTTTAGCGCTATCCTATTGCGTGCAGAGGGAATGTGAAGAACCGTTTATCCCGAGCCCCGGATTGAGCTGTCAATGGGGAGTTCGTATAATACGCCATAGTGCGTATCACACGAAAAACAGCATAGCATATGCACGCCAAAATGAGTTTTGTATACATTCCACGACATAGCATACTCGTACTATTTATACGCATTTTCGTGAGAAAAGAGTCTGAGTTTGTGATATATGTTTTTATTTCATGCAAAACGCTCGCTCGCTCTGTCTGGATGCGTTTAAATCTTTAAAAACGGGTTACCGCGTTTACATGACCATGCTCATTGTCGGCTTATTAGGAATAATCGGCTTAAGAACATGTATGTAAACGCACCCATTGACTCGGTTCGGATCGGAAAATGGTTGCTTTATGACTCCCAAGAGAATTGTTCATTCTAGTAAGTTGTTATCAGTTTAATCAGTTTGCAAAGTGGTCTGAATGATTGTGTGAATCCCAAAAGAATCATTCATTTTAGTCAATTATCACTGAATCAGTTTGCAAAGCGGTCTGAATGATTAATTTGTGAATCCCAAAATAATAATTTATTTTAGTCAATTGTTTTCAATGAATCGGTTAAATTGGGTCGCCATAAAAGCGCCAATTTTTTTAATAAATCCATTCAGATTGCAAAATGGTTTGAATGATTGATTTATGACTCCCAAGATAGTTGTTCATTCTAGTTAGTTTCCAATAAATCAGTTCAATCAGTCAATTTTTTAGTCAATTATATTTAATGACCCAGTTTAACCAGTTTACAAAGAGATCTGAATGATTGCTTTGTGAATCCTAAAATAATTGTTCTTTTTAGTTAGTTAAATGAATAAGTTAAATCGTTTATCAAAGCGGTGTATATGATTGTCTTGTGAATCACAAAAAAATGATTCCTTTTTGATGATCAGTTCACAAGTCAGTCTGGATGACTCTTTACAATGATTAATTTGCATAAAATATGTATATGATGATGATATTTCTCATCCAAAAAAACAGTAATCATTGGCTGTGCTCTGAAAGACCAGCTGCAAATGGTCCAACATGAAATCGGTCTTTGCATTCAAAGATTTGACATGCATGTGGTGCCGGGTAATGCTGTAGCTTGATGCTTTTTTATGGTGTATTTTTTTTCTCCCTAGAGCTCAATGCGTGGTGAACATTGACAAGAGTCTTGAGACACTTCCCGGGTTCAATTCGGTAATCAATTCCGGGACGTGGTTGCTTTCACACTGCACGTCGGACCCGCAATATTCCCGGAACATTGCCGGGTCGCCTTCTGTGTGAAAGCAACCACGTCCCGGAATTGATTACCGAATTGAACCCGGGTCGGGAACCTAGTAACATTAGCCCCTTTCACACTGCGATTCCAGCAAATACACGGATAATGCGACCCGGCATTTGTTCCCGGGCCGCTAGATTTAGTCCATTCACACTGCCAGCGAAATACCGTAATATGTGCGCTTTCACACACAACCCGTAACGGTCCCGGATCGCGTTAACACGTGACATCCGGATGTGACGTATAATGGCGAGCGATCTCAGCTTCAGCGCGGATAGTAAGGAGCTCCGTGGTCTCGACTTGTGTCCAGTTTGCGCACATTTCTGCTTGCTTAATTTTAGTTTCTTTTGTAAACGAACACTCTCTGCGTTTAAAACACCGACGAGCTCTTCTGGCACTGCAGGGTTGTGTTATTGAAAAAACAAGCTCTAGGAGTCGCACGATAACTACGTACACGTTGCGGCATTAGTTTCAGCTTTTGTTCACACAGCGCTCGTCCCGGGTCGAATCCCGCAATGTTACTAGGTCCCCGACCCGGGTCGAATTCGGTAATCAATGCCGGGACGTGGTTGCTTTCACACAGAAGGCGACCCGGACAATTCTGGGAATATTGCGGGTCCGACGTGCAGTGTGAAAGGGGCTATTGAGGGATTCGACCCGGGACGAGCGCTGTGTGAACAAAAGCCGAAACTAATGCCGCAACGTGTACGTAGTTATCGTGCGACTCCTAGAGCTTGTTTCTTCAATAACACAACCCTGCAGTGCCAGAAGAGCTCGTCTGTGTTTTAAACGCAGAGAGTGTTCGTATACAAAAGAAACTAAAATTAAACAAGCAGAAATGTGTGCAAACTGGACACAAGTCGAGACCACGGAGCTCCTTACTGTCCGCGCTGAAGCTGAGATCGCTCGCCGTTATACGTCACATCCGGATGTCACGTGTCAACTCGACCCGGGACCGTTAAGCGCTGTGTGTGAAAATGCACATATTACGGTATTTCGCTGGCAGTGTGAATGGACCAAATCTAGCGGCCCGGGAACAATACCGGGTCGCATTATCCGTGTATTTGCCGGAATCGCAGTGTGAAAGGGGCTTTATGCATCATTTTATTCCGCTGAAGTTCATCGGGTCAAAGACTGACTTTCTCAATGCCTTTTGGAAGCACTGCAGAGGTTTATGCTGGAGGATATTCTGCAAAAGGGTTTGCCAGACTGAAATTCTGTAGTCTAATTAATTTCACACTAATAAAGACCCAATAAACTACATTTGGAAGCTTTATTGGAAGAATCAGCACAAAAGCATCTTTACTTTCTTAAGTTCTGTTCAGTTTGAAGAAACTTGTCAACTGGCAGAGATTTCTAAATGAACTTTATGCTGCGTGGACTCTCATATTAAGTCTCGTATTGAAAAAGTTTGTTTGCCTGCGCTGTGTGTGTGTGTGTGTGTGTGTGTGTGTGTGTGTGTGTGTGTGAACTGCTCTGAGGCTGAGCCTATTTATTCTGAACCGCGGAGACGGGTCCATTAGACATGGACAGCAAAACTAATTTGATTATGACAGAGTGACACACACACACACACACATATGGAGACTGAACTCCACACCACTGCCAGTATGTGTGAGTTTAGGATTGAACATTGTAAAATAAATTTGAGAGTGAGTGGACATTGCTATGTGGTTGTTAGGTTGGGAAATGTACAATAAGTCAAAACAGTTCATATCCAAATCTCTCAGATTTACCATCTAAATGGGTCTTCCTGTACTTACAGGGACAATTCACCAAAAATTATATTTCTACAAGAATAAATGCTATTTTTTACTTTATAGGCCTACACTTTGCAGATAAATAATTTACTCAGCCTATATTTCTCCAGATAGTTTCATTTGGCTACTTGCCTATGACCAAAAAACGAAAAATATTACACAGATGCATTTAACTTATATTGATTTCTGACTCATAAATGAATCAGTAAAAGGGGTTTGTAAGAAGGTTTTGCCTATCGCAAAAGAATCTTTCATTCTAGTCAAATCTTTTCAACGAGACCAAATTGGATAGCAAAGCTTTTTGTGATTTTACAAAACGCATTCAGACCAGTTTGCGCACCGATTTGACTGATTAATGGGGGGGATGGCTAGGATGAACGACTCTTTTGCAATTTGCCACCACTCGCAAAAGAACCGGTTATTTTAGTTGGTCATTTTTTTTCAATTATTAGTTCAGAAAACTTCAAAAATTGGTCTGAAAGAAACGATTCACGAATCGCAGTCAAGACCCTTTTCACATACTTTGTATAGGCCAACCGGCAGCTGACCAAAACCCAACAGGCTTTTGGATTATCGCAAATAATAAGCTCTGTGATCAACAAAAGTTTATGAGACTTTATGTAACTATCACAGATAAACACAATCTGAATCTGAGATCCTATGGCAGATTGCCCGCTTATATAGCCAGATGGCCCCGCCCATTTCAGCGGGATCTGATGGGCTTCATCGCCATAGGCTTGTGCACGAACCAGAAAAGTTTTCTTTAAAAGTATAGGCGTCTAGTGATGCAGTACGACTGAAGTATCGAAAGGGAACCCATTGACTTCGGGACGATGTAACCGGAAGTGCTAAAATGCTAACTTCCTTCTGTGTTTTTGGCCTAAAAAAGAGGTGGAAGTCATCATAGTTGGGTAAATGTATATTCAAAGTTTTCACGTGTCGTCACACGCTTATAGGAACCCCCACCTGGAGGACAAAACAAGACTTTCCTCCATTGTCCCCCAGTCATTTTTTACCAGGTTTGTAGTGGTACAACACCTTATTGATGATGCATATTTTGTAGGTCTACAGAGGCCTGTTGCATGAAGCTATCTGAACAAACTCTGAGTTTCAGAGTAGGTTTAGAGATGATAAATCCAACCTGGTTTAAATCAAGTTCAACCGTTTCTTGGTATAACCTTTCTCGGTTAACTCGGGTTTAATCCAGAGTTAGCGATTAACTCTGAAGCGTGTGCACCTGAAAGTGTGACACGTGCGGCAAACAGCCAATCACAGCGTCCGTTTGATTCACTTCCCACAAGAGAGAGGGCGCACTTCTCTTCTAAAGATTGAGAGATCATTTTGATAATTATCATGAAATTAAATGCATTTACAAAGCAGCAATAAACACAGCTGCTGCAGCGACTGTTTGAGAAGGCAACTTAAAGAATATCTGACTATATCAATGCATGATGTGAATTAAAGAAATATGCCTAATAATTTCACAAAGAGCTCAAATACATGTTTTTTAAAATAATTATGAATGCATGTTTTATATTTAATATTAATATAATTATTTGTTGTTTTATATTATATGAATTAAAGCTAATTATTTATTATATATATATTATACGAATTATAATTATCAATAATATAAATATAATAAATAATTAGTGCCAAAGGAATAGCAATTTTGTCTCTAATGGTTTTCTATGGAGCCAGAATGGTGACTTTAAAATTTGGCATCACAAATTAAAATTGTCATTGAAAACAAAAGCAGAACTGAAAAAGGAAACATTGGCTTTGAAACATTTGCATTGAAAACAGTTGTATTGGCATTGAAACAAGTATTGGCACTGAAAAAATAAAATAATTAAAATATTACAATCGTATTCTTTTATTGAATTGGGATTTATTTGTATTTTTCAATGACAATCTTCAGATTTTTTCTTCATGTCACTCTTTTTCAGTGACAGTTTTTTTTTACAATGTCAGTTTTTTTTCAATGTCACTGATTTTCAGTTTCAACTTTCTGTCACTGTTTTGGCGTGGAGAGGGGCGGGGTCTGAGGGGAGGGGTAAGTAGAGCGTAGTTTGCATATCATTTGTATATAGGTATACTGAACCCGTCACCAGCTCTGAAGCCGCATGACTAATGTCCAGTTTACCGGGAACTTCCAAGCCGCAAGTTTGTCTTTTTTTATCTGCCATTTATATGTTTTCTCGTGCAACCTGGCCGGCTTGGTTAACTTTTAACGGCCGTTATGCTGTTTTGTTTTTTCCGACGTCGACTGGAACATGTAAATTAGCCTACTAACATTAGCCGTGTTGGCTAACTTAACTGTGGTTAATGCGGCTGTGTAAGTTACACTACTGACATCCCCAACCACACACACACACACACCGGAGACAGACGTTACTCCTAGGGCCGCG
The DNA here is from genome assembly GCF_024679245.1 of Pseudorasbora parva. Lineage (NCBI taxonomy): Eukaryota > Metazoa > Chordata > Actinopteri > Cypriniformes > Gobionidae > Pseudorasbora > Pseudorasbora parva. The sequence goes on along the minus strand of NC_090173.1, from coordinate 11,758,217 downwards.
AGTGTGCTTTTATCTGTATTTAATTTAGTTGTGCTGCTGCACAAGACCTCATAAACGTGCTAACGCAAAACGTTCAGCAGTATCACACCAGCACAGCAGAATCCAGTGCCGTCACATGAGCACCATTAAATACAGATAGAAGCACATTCGCGGCCCTAGGAGTTACTGTGTAACGCTGCGTTTAAGCCGAACTAGCGGCTCTCCTGTGTGTGTGTGTGTGTGTGTGTGTGTGTGTGTGTGTGTGTGTGGTTGGGGTTGTCAGTAGTGTTACACAGCCGGCGCCCTGCTGATTATCATGTGTTAACGTCACAGGCTATGTTACTGTTAGCCACTGTTGTGATGTACTCGACAGACACCTAACGTTAATTATTTTTTGCCAAACCGGACTTTTAGCCTTATTCTGTGCATATGGTGACCGGTGTTTATATTTGACCCTGCATTAACCACAGTTAAGTTAGCCAACACGGCGTTAGTAATTGACATGTTTCAGTTGACGTCGGGGGAAAAAAAAAACGCATAACGGCCATTAAAAGTTAAGCAAACCGGCCAGGTTGCACGTGAATAAACATGTAAATGGCAGATAAAAAAAACAGACTTGCGGCTTGGAAGTTCTCGGTAAACTGGACATCTGTCATGCGGCTTCAGAGCTGGTGACGGCTTCAGTATACCTATATGCAAATGATATGCAAACTACGCTCTACTTACCCCTCCCCTCAGACCCCGCCCCTCTCCACGCCAAAACAGTGACAGAAAGTTGAAACTGAAAATCAGTGACATTGAAAAAAAACTGACATTGTAAAAAAAAACTGTCACTGAAAAAGAGTGACATGAAGAAAAAATCTGAAGATTGTCATTGAAAAATACAAATAAATCCCAATTCAATAAAAGAATAAGATTGTAATATTTTAATAATTTTATTTTTTCAGTGCCAATACTTGTTTCAATGCCAATACAACTGTTTTCAATGCAAATGTTTCAATGCCAATGTTTCCTTTTTCAGTTCTGCTTTTGTTTTCAATGACAATTTTAATTTGTGATGCCAAATTTTAAAGTCACCATTCTGGCTCCATAGTTTTCCCCCTCTAAACTGCAAATTTGGAACGAGAGATACAGGGGGTGTGGCTTTATTGCGTCTTTACTTGCAGCTGATTGGTCCAGTTTGGGTTTTTGATCTCTAACCCAGAATAAAACCTGCTCCAGAGCAATGTAATGTGAGTTACCATGCGATGAACACCGCTACAAAACCAATCCACCGTCTTGAGCCTGAAAAACCAGAGTTTGCTCAAACTAATCTTGAACTTACCTCAACTGAAACCAGCATTGTGCAACAGGCCATTGGAAAGCAGATGAACACACAATATTAATGCAACACGATTGTTCCCATCGAAGCCCATTATAAAGAAAACGCATTGCGTTTATATTCTGGGCTCATCTACTCGCCTGTAAACAGTAGCCTATGCATCTTCAAAAAGATGTAAACTGAATTTGGTCTTTTAATATCACTGTTTTAGTACATTAAGGCACTTTAAGGGTGGGTTGCACCCGTCAGTCGTGCAACAACCAACTCGATTTAAAATAACCCATGAACAAATCCTAGCTGTTGCTTAATTTAATCCGTATTGGCTCAACTCAGCGATTAAAAACATCCCAATGTTTTTTAGTGATTGAAATACTGCAGCAGCTGTATATGGATCATAAGTGGCCAAAGCGTGCATCTTGTTCACATATTTTTGTTGAGATGGAAATTTGACATGCTCATGCTGCAGTTCAATGGAGTTCGCGGTTTTGTGACTCACGTGACTGAAAACTATGAATAGCGGTGAATGTGAGATTTCATTAAATATGTTTTTGTGTTCCCATTAATTCCCCAAATAGCAAAAGAAAGACGCCACAATGGTTTTCACAACTTTCAAAAAGAGGGAAAAATATAGAGCAATGATAACGGCAGGCGAGACAGACGACGTTGTCCGGCCGCCCCCCATCCACTCACAGCTAGCAGTTTAAGTGTTTTAATTTGAGGTAATATAATATAAAGTATAGTGTTATAAATTCACAGAGCCTATGCAGGAGGTTGTATAATGTTGTTGGCCGTTAAATCGCGTCACAAGATCATTTCCCGAATCATTCAGCGGTCTGAATCGTGGACAAAACACAATGGGAGACAGGTAAGCTAACCTTTTTTTATATTAATTATGTGTTATAGTGATATATTTGACTTGACAAAACTCCACGGAGCTGTTAATGAGCTTATGTTTTTTCCGCGTTAGTGAGCGAGTGATTCAGATCATCGATCGCTCCTCGGGACGGGTCCGTCTGTGAGGTGTCTGGGAACCCTTTCCTTCCTGAGGGCTGGAGTGTTTGTGTTAGACCAGCCGAGAGCCCTTCTTTTGGGTGTGGGAACCGACTCCTCCCTGGACTCCACATTTCCTCTAGTCAAGGACTGAGTGGCCGAAGCCCAGACACCGATCTGAGCCGCTACATTCAACGCGCATGTGTAAGAACAACACATTTTACACATCATACAGAAGTTTAATTAAGAAATACATAACCATATGTTTACAAATAATACTTCATATAGACAGAAGACTTTGTAGGTAACGTTAATCCCTCTGAGTAGTCATGGGTCATTCCTGGGATTCGGTGCCTTTTTGTGTCCCCAGTAAAGATCATGATCACTGCCTTAATATGTAATATCCATGTTAAACCTGTCGTAGTCATATATTTAAATTATTACAGTTTTAAAGGCCATCCATCCTTTATTTGATAAATCTATTCTTCTTAGCTTGGGTCAGAATATCCACCCTGTTATATCAGAAGACCTAACAGAGTAGTGATTGTGAAAGTAATTTGTTTAAAGTTCAAGAAGCAGTGCATTAAAAGTCCATTGCCAATGTTTTACATATTGTCCACCATGTTATCAATTTGTCTACCCTGTTATTATTTTGTCTTCCGATATTATTTTGTCCTCCCTGTTATTTTGTCCTACCTGTTATCAGTTTGTCCACCCTATTATTTTGTCCTACCTGTTATCAGTTTGTCCACCCTATTATTTTGTCCTCCCTGTTATCAGTTTGTCCACCCTTTTATTTTGTCCTCCCTGTTATCATTTTGTCCTCCCTTTTATCAGTGTGTCCACCCTTTTATTTTGTCCTCCTGTTATCATTTTGTCCTCCCTGTTATCAGTTTGTCCACCCTTTTATTTTGTCCTCCCTGTTATCAGTTTGTCCACCATGTTATTATTTTGTCCACCGTATTATTTTGTCCTCCCTGTTATTATTTTATCCACCCTGCTATCAGTTTGTCCTCCCTGTGATTACTTTGTCCACGCTGTTATCAGTTTGTCCTCCCTGTTATCATTTTGTCCTCCCTGTTGTCAGTTTGTCAACCCTGATATTATTTTGTTCCTCTTTATCAGTTTGTCCTCCCTGTTATTATTTTGTCCTCCCTGTTATCATTTTGTCCACCACGTTATAATTTTGTCCACCATGCTATAATTTTGTCCACCCTGTTATCAGTTTGTCCGCCCTGTTATCAGTTTGTCCGCCCTGTTATCAGTTTGTCCTCCCTGTTATTATTTTGTTCACCCTGTTATCAGTTTTTCCACCCTGTTATTTTTTTCACCCTGTTATCAGTTTGTCCTCCCTGTTATTGTTTTGTCCTCCTGTTATCATTTTGTCCTCCCTGTTATCAGTTTGTCCACCCTTTTATTTTGTCCTCCCTGTTATCAGTTTGTCCACCATGTTATTATTTTGTCCTCCCTGTTATTATTTTATCCACCCTGGTATCAGTTTGTCCTCCCTGTGATTACTTTGTCCACGCTGTTATCAGTTTGTCCTCCCTGTTATCATTTTGTCCTCCCTGTTGTCAGTTTGTCAACCCTGATATTATTTTGTTCCTCTTTATCAGTTTGTCCTCCCTGTTATTATTTTGTCCTCCCTGTTATCATTTTGTCCACCACGTTATCATTTGTCCACCCTGTTATCATTTGTCCACCCTGATATTATTTTGTCCTCCCTGTTATCAGTTTGTCCACCCTGTTATCAGTTTGGCCGCCCTGTTATTATTTTGTTCACCCTGTTATCAGTTTTTCCACCCTGTTATTTTGTTCACCCTGTTATCAGTTTGTCCTCCCTGTTATTATTTTGTCCTCCTGTTATCATTTTGTCCTCCCTGTTATCAGTTTGTCCACCCTTTTATTTTGTCCTCCCTGTTATCAGTTTGTCCACCATGTTATTATTTTGTCCACCGTATTATTTTGTCCTCCCTGTTATTATTTTATCCACCCTGCTATCAGTTTGTCCTCCCTGTGATTACTTTGTCCACCCTGTTATCAGTTTGTCCTCCCTGTTATCATTTTGTCCTCCCTGTTGTCAGTTTGTCAACCCTGATATTATTTTGTTCCTCTTTATCAGTTTGTCCTCCCTGTTATTATTTTGTCCTCCCTGTTATCATTTTGTCCACCACGTTATAATTTTGTCCACCATGCAATAATTTTGTCCACCCTGTTATCATTTGTCCACCCTGTTGTCATTTGTCCACCCTGATATTATTTTGTCCTCCCTGTTATCAGTTTGTCCACCCTGTTATCAGTTTGTCCACCCTGTTATCAGTTTGTCCAACCTGTTATCAGTTTGTCCACCCTGTTATCAGTTTGGCCGCCCTGTTATTATTTTGTTCACCCTGTTATCAGTTTTTCCACCCTGTTATTTTGTTCACCCTGTTATCAGTTTGTCCACCCTGTTATCAGTTTGTCCACCCTGTTATCAGTTTGGCCGCCCTGTTATCAGTTTGGCCGCCCTGTTATTATTTTGTTCACCCTGTTATCAGTTTTTCCACCCTGTTATTTTGTTCACCCTGTTATCAGTTTTTCCACCCTGTTATTTTGTTCACCCTGTTATCAGTTTGGCCGCCCTGTTATTATTTTGTTCACCCTGTTATCAGTTTGTCCTCCCTGTTATTATTTTGTCCTCCCTGTTATCAGTTTGTCCACCCTTTTATTTTGTCCTCCCTGTTATCAGTTTGTCCACCATGTTATTATTTTGTCCACCGTATTATTTTGTCCTCCCTGTTATTATTTTATCCACCCTGCTATCAGTTTGTCCTCCCTGTGATTACTTTGTCCACCCTGTTATCAGTTTGTCCTCCCTGTTGTCAGTTTGTCAACCCTGATATTATTTTATTCACCGTATTATTTTGTCCTCCCTGTTATTATTTTATCCACCCTGCTATCAGTTTGTCCTCCCTGTGATTACTTTGTCCACCCTGTTATCAGTTTGTCCTCCCTGTTGTCAGTTTGTCAACCCTGATATTATTTTGTTCCTCTTTATCAGTTTGTCCTCCCTGTTATTATTTTGTCCTCCCTGTTATCATTTTGTCCACCACGTTATAATTTTGTCCACCATGCTATAATTTTGTCCACCCTGTTATCATTTGTCCACCCTGATATTATTTTGTCCTCCCTGTTATCAGTTTTTCCACCCTGTTATCAGTTTTTCCACCCTGTTATTTTGTTCACCCTGTTATCAGTTTGTCCTCCCTGTTATTATTTTGTCCTCCGTTATCAGTTTGTCCACGCTGATATTATTTTGTCCACCCTGTTATCAATTTGTCCACCCTGTTATTTTGTCCTCCCTTTTATTATTTTGTCCACCCTGTTATCAGTTTTTCCACCTTGTTAATTGGTTTGTTTTACAATAATAAAAAACAGCAAAAACAAAAACAAAAAAAATGTAGTACTTTATAAAGTAAACAAAAATGCCTTTTATGCATTTGTGCCTGTTCCTAACACAGTGGACATTTTTGATCTTCCATTTAATTTATATTAATACACAAATGGTTACAATCCATTATCTGAGCTCAACCAGATTTTTTTTTTTTTCAAATGTTTTACATCACCCCATCATGAGTTTCTACAGTTTATGATGGTCAAAAGGCACAGAAGACCAGGAATGTCCTGGTTTTCTTGAAGAGGAAGTGTGTATCACCTCAGTTTATGTTCTAAACAATTAAAAATAGAATATGAATTTAAATGATTTAGTTGTCATCCAGTAAGAGTCTAGAGCTATAAAGCTATGTAGATGTTGTTGATATCTCTAGAGAAGACATGTGTGATTACTGGAGACTTCAGCAAAAAAAAGCTAGAAATTGCTCTCCATTTAGTCAAGAGATATTTTTATGGCGTAAAATAAATCAGCAGTTTTCTAAAGGCGTCATCCGTGTATTTTAGTTTCCCCATGGTGGGTCATACACTTTGCCCCGGTTTCGGCCTCTCTTTAAAAGCTCCACGAAAAACCCTTTTCACGCTTGTCCCTCGACAGAGGAGGCAGGAATGTTCACACTTCACAGATAATAACGGCGTCCAATAACGCCCTGCGCTCTCATAAACTCTGTTGTCGACAGTTACATAATCACATCTTTAAATTTGATGGTACTATTATAATAAAACACTTGGCATGGAAAAAGTCCCCAAACTGAGAAGTCATGGGGTTTAAAAGAGCTTATCATGAAGCTGTTCAAGCACACCCCGACCTGAAGAAAATGATCTGTTAGTTGTGCTTTCCTCTGTCATCCTGTGACTAAACACGCCACAGACCCGCAGCCGTCATGTCACGGCGCTTTAATGCATCTCTGGAGGTTGATGGATGAACTGTGAGCTTTTCTCACAGCAGGCCGAGGTGAGATAAAAGGAAAGTTTGCGCGGTGAAGACCGTCCCTCTCATGACATCACCGCCAAAAGCTTCCTGACCTCCACAGCTGCTGTGAGAGTCACACCCCTCATGCTTCCTGCACTAACCGTCTCAACAATTCACTTCATTTACCCTGGGAAAAAACGCCTCGGTGCCAGCCGTGACTTTCCGTGTGGTGCCGACAAAACCCCCTTGTTATTTCGTAGTCACAAAAGCCTAATAAAAGGACCTTTGATTTGGTTTTAATAGTGTCCCAACCCAGATCCAGAGCAGAGTGTACACTGATGCAACCTCACGAAGAGAGAGCGCGTTTACATGCACACCAGTAAGATGATAACTCCCAAATATCAGCTTATTGAAATAATCAGTTTTCCCCATTTACATGCAAACCAGTAAACTGACAACGGCAGTAAACCGCGTTTACATTACTTTATTAATAAACCGGGTTATTTCCTTCTAGTGACGTCAATAATAATAATGTGCCGTATCTGACTCCGAGTTTTCCAAATGTTTCGTCAGTTGTGATGTTAATAAAGCGTGTCAGCGGGAGATTTACGGCTCATATTACCCCTCATGCAGCGTTTAGACTGAACCTCTTCTGCTTCTGCTGCAGGAGATGAGAACACATCTTTACAATTTACTGGCTCTTAAAAGAGTCTGCGTTTGTGATATATGTCCTTATTTCATGCAAAACGCTCGCTCGCTCGCTCTGTCTGGATGTGTTTAAATCTGCTGTAAGTTTGTGTTTTTGTCCCCTATCACACATGCGCACTTCAATAAGCCGACAGAAAGCAGGTTAATGCGTTTACATGCAGCGCGAAATCAGGCTAAGAGGCCAAAAAACGACCTGTCCCGACCGGTTTATGCTTACGCCGTTTATGAGCTTACTCCGATAACAGAAAACGGGTTACCGCGTTTACATGACCGTGATCATTGTCGGCTTATTTAGGCATAATCGGCTTAAAGGGCAACTCCTGTGAGAAATGCCCCTAGGGGTAATTAACAGATGGTTACCGAGTAGATCGTTCTCTGGGATGCATTTTCATGAAAATCGAATATAAAGAGTTTTATCTCTAAAAACAGATTAGCTTATAATGCTTGTCTATGGGGCATGGAATAAGTGAAATTAAATGGCTAGTTAATACCACTAACAAGGCTCAAAATAGCCTCACACTAACACGGCAGCATAATGAGGGTCTCTACATGCAAACCGAAGCATTGAGAACTTTGTAAGTGTACAAACAGTTTAATAAGAAGATACTTTAGGCTACGTCTACACTAATCTGGATAAATGTAAAAACTGAGTTTTCATCTAAAAACGCTCTGCGTCCACACTATCATTTTCAATCGTTTTCCAAAAAGTGTTACACTGAAACGTCTGAAAACGCTTACATCCCCGTACTATGCATGAGCAAACCCAAGACGCTTCGACTTGCGTCATTTCCACTACTCGTATATATTCTCATTTTGCGGCAATGTCTAGAAAAGGCACTGAGTTTTTTAACAGTATGTACAAACTGACATTAATATTTAACAAGGCTGACAAAACAGAGAGCATACAAAACAGCTGCTGTACAATGTCGTTCACCATCTTGGCTGAATTGGTCATATGACTGCATCACATGGCTAAAAATGCGTCATCGTATTAAAAAGCCTCCCGTTTCACAGTCCACACTACGACGCGAAGACGGCGTTTTCAAATTTATCCGCTCTGGAGAGCGTTTTCAAAACGATACGTTTTCATTGACTTAAAACGCTGTCTCAGTGTGTACGGAAGGCCAAAACGGAGAGAAAAGTATACGTTTTCAAATGAAAACGTATTCGTGTGGACATGGCCTTATGAAGACAGTACATTACGCAGTTATGGTCAGGAGCCATCTTGGAAAACACGATGAGTCGAGCAATGAGCGCTCTGTTAAGTGATGAACTGTGACTTGGAATCTCATATGGTCCGTTGTTTCCGGAAGAAAGCACTAAACGCAACAGAGAAAAAAAAAAATGTTGGTGTAATTAGATTTCACAAACTTAATTCCTATCGACCAGCTCACTTAGCACAGCGTTCATCGCTCGACTCGTCGAGACTGTTTTCCAAGATGGCTCCTAACCGTAACTGCGTAATGTACTGTGTTTATAAAGTATCTTCTTATTAAACTGTTTGTACACTTACAAAGTTCTCAATGCTTCGGTTTGCATGTAGAGACCCTCATTATGCTGCCGTGTTAGTGTGAGGCTATTTTGAGCCTTGTTAGTGGTGTTAACTAGCGATTTAAGTTTACTTACTCTGTGCCCCATAGACTAGTGTTATAAGATAATCTGTTTTTAGAGATAAAACTCTTTACATTCAATTTTCATGAAAACGCATCCCAGAGAACGATCTACTCGGTAAACATCTGTTAATTACCCCTAGGGGCATTTCTCACCGGAGTTGTCCTTTAAGAACATGTATGTAAACGGACTCACTGTGAGTGGATTGTAATGGATGTTTCATTTAGAAATTCTGATTAACTCAAGTAGTCCACTGCAGTAAAGTGATAGCTTTGTGTGAGGTGCAGGGTACATTTTAAAGTCATTATTTGCTGGATGATTTACAGTTATGAGGTGGCATACGTTGGGAAGAACATAATATCTGATTATGAAAACCAGTCTGAAAAATCTAAACAAAAGCTGTGTCTTCAGCTGCCATGTAGTGTACGACAATGTGCTTCAGAATTAAAGTTGCACGTATTAACACAAATATGAGCTTAACATATCAGCCCTTGAGTCTCAACAGATCTTTTCTTCTGCAGTGATGACGTGTTTTCGTAAGTTTACATCACTCTCGTTCCCTCGATAAAGCACAACAGCGGTTTTCCATTGGCTTTTGGATTGTTGCTGAAAATAAGCTCTGAGACCAACAAATGTTTCAGATTATTGCACGTTTTATTCATCATAATGATCTTCACAAACAGGGGTTTTGAAGGCTATAAATTTAATTTTCAGAAGTAAAAAGCTAAATGTAGGCTATAAACAAACTAATAATATTTAATGTGTTTCTTGACAAACTCTGTAGTCAGATGCAGCCACTTTTTAAAGCGATAGTTCAGCCAAAAATGAAAATTAGCCAATGATTTACTCAGCCTCAAGTCATTCTGACTTTCTTCTTTCAGACGAAGAAAACTAGAGTTATATTAAAAATGTCCTGGCTCTTCCAAGCTTTATAATGTCAGCGACTGTTGCTCAGAAGTCTATAAAAGTGCATCTATCCATCATATAACTGCTCCACACGGCTCCAGGGGGTTAATAAAGGCCTTCTGAAGCGAAGTGGCGCGTTTGTGTTAGAAAAATATAAAACTTTATGAAGTAAAATATTAAGCTTCTGCCAGATCGAAAAAACAAAACAAAACCAAAAAACCAACTGGTGTCAGGTGTAGCGTACGCATTTGAACTGCGAGAGGCATTTCACTTTTTCCGGAAGTTGAATACGTAAGGCAATCTGGTGGAAGTTAGATCATTTACTTTAGGTTTTAAATGTGGATATTTTTATTACACAAACATGTTGCTTCGCTTCAGAAGGCCATTGTTAACTCCTCCAGAGCTGTGTGGAGCAGTTATATGATGGATGGATGCACTTTTATGGACTTCACACACAAGACAACAGTTGCCATTATAAAGCTCGTAAGAGGCAGGATATTTTAAATATAACTCTGATTTTATCCGTCTGAAAGAAGAATGTCACATACACCCAGGATGACTTGAGGGCGAGTAAATCATGGGCTAATTTTTCTTTTATTGGAAGAACTAAACCTTTAACAACCGCCTTTGTCAAGACAAGTAAAAACGTTTTAAAAAAACACAAGGAAGTATTCAACCCGATCACACATAAATGCGTTTAAATAGTACGAGTGTGCAATGTCGTGGAATGTATACCCCAAAACTCATTTTGGCGTGCATATGATACGCTGTTTTTCGCGTGCATATGATTCGCACTTTTATGGCGTATATATGACGCGCTTGGGTAGGTTTAGGGTGGTGGGGCGTATATATGACACGCTCTTGGGTAGGTTTAGGGTGGTGGGGCGTATATATGACACGCTCTTGGGTAGGTTTAGGGTGGTGGGGCGTATATATGACACGCTCTTGGGTAGGTTTAGGGTGGTGGGGCGTATATATGACACGCTCTTGGGTAGGTTTAGGGTGGTGGGGCGTATATATGACACGCTCTTGGGTAGGTTTAGGGTGGTGGGACGTATATATGACACGCTCTTGGGTAGGTTTAGGGTGGTGGGGCGTATATATGACACGCTCTTGGGTAGGTTTAGGGTGGTGGGGCGTATATATGACACGCTCTTGGGTAGGTTTAGGGTGGTGGGGCGTATATATGACACGCTCTTGGGTAGGTTTAGGGTGGTGGGGCGTATATATGACACGCTCTTGGGTAGGTTTAGGGTGGTGGGGCGTATATATGACACGCTCTTGGGTAGGTTTAGGGTGGTGGGGCGTATATATGACGCGCTTGGGTAGGTTTAGGGTGGTGGGGCGTATATATGACACGCTCTTGGGTAGGTTTAGGGTGGTGGGGCGTATATATGACACGCTCTTGGGTAGGTTTAGGGTGGTGGGGCGTATATATGACACGCTCTTGGGTAGGTTTAGGGTGGTGGGGCGTATATATGACGCGCTTGGGTAGGTTTAGGGTGGTGGGGCGTATATATGACACGCGCTTGGGTAGGTTTAGGGTGGTGAGGCGTATATATGACACGCGCTTGGGTAGGTTTAGGGTGGTGAGGTGTATATATGACACGCGCTTGGGTAGGTTTAGGGTGGTGGGGCGTATATATGACACGCTCTTGGGTAGGTTTAGGGTGGTGGGGCGTATATATGACACGCTCTTGGGTAGGTTTAGGGTGGTGGGGCGTATATATGACACGCGCTTGGGTAGGTTTAGGGTGGTGGGGCGTATATATGACACGCTCTTGGGTAGGTTTAGGGTGGTGGGGCGTATATATGACACGCTCTTGGGTAGGTTTAGGGTGGTGGGGCGTATATATGACGCGCTTGGGTAGGTTTAGGGTGGTGGGGCGTATATATGACACGCGCTTGGGTAGGTTTAGGGTGGTGGGGCGTATATATGACACGCTCTTGGGTAGGTTTAGGGTGGTGGGGCGTATATATGACACGCTCTTGGGTAGGTTTAGGGTGGTGGGGCGTATATATGACACGCGCTTGGGTAGGTTTAGGGTGGTGGGGCGTATATATGACACGCTCTTGGGTAGGTTTAGGGTGGTGGGGCGTATATATGACACGCTCTTGGGTAGGTTTAGGGTGGTGGGGCGTATATATGACACACGCTTGGGTAGGTTTAGGGTGGTGGGGCGTATATATGACACACGCTTGGGTAGGTTTAGGGTGGTGGGGCGTATATATGACACGCTCTTGGGTAGGTTTAGGGTGGTGGGGCGTATATATGACACGCTCTTGGGTAGGTTTAGGGTGGTGGGGCGTATATATGACACGCTTTTGGGTAGGTTTAGGGTGGTGGGGCGTATATATGACACGCTCTTGGGTAGGTTTAGGGTGGTGGGGCGTATATATGACACGCTCTTGGGTAGGTTTAGGGTGGTGGGGCGTATATATGACACGCTCTTGGGTAGGTTTAGGGTGGTGGGGCGTATATATGACACGCTCTTGGGTGGGTTTAGGGTGGTGGGGCGTATATATGACACGCTCTTGGGTAGGTTTAGGGTGGTGGTGCGTATATATGACACGCTCTTGGGTAGGTTTAGGGTGGTGGGGCGTATATATGACACGCTCTTGGGTAGGTTTAGGGTGGTGGGGCGTATATATGACACGCTCTTGGGTAGGTTTAGGGTGGTGGGGCGTATATATGACACGCTCTTGGGTAGGTTTAGGGTGGTGGGGCGTATATATGACACGCTCTTGGGTAGGTTTAGGGTGGTGGGGCGTATATATGACACGCTCTTGGGTAGGTTTAGGGTGGTGGGGCGTATATATGACACGCTTTTGGGTAGGTTTAGGGTGGTGGGGCGTATATATGACACGCTCTTGGGTAGGTTTAGGGTGGTGGGGCGTATATATGACACGCTCTTGGGTAGGTTTAGGGTGGTGGGGCGTATATATGACACACGCTTGGGTAGGTTTAGGGTGGTGGGGCGTATATATGACACGCTCTTGGGTAGGTTTAGGGTGGTGGGGCGTATATATGACACACGCTTGGGTAGGTTTAGGGTGGTGGGGCGTATATATGACACGCTCTTGGGTAGGTTTAGGGTGGTGGGGTGGGGGGTTTGTATGTATAATACGCCATAAAATGCGTATCATATGCACGCGAAAAACAGCGTGCCATAGACACGCCAAAATGAGTTTTGGCGTATACATTCCACGACATTGCACACTCGTACTATTTATACGCATTTTTGTGAGAATACCCTGAAGTATTACTTATGTTGTAGAATAAAATGTGAAAATTGTGTTCACCACAGACCTTATTTCAAGCTTTTAACCAGGCTTTTTTTTTTTTTTTTTTTTTGCTTGACTGGTTTGACCTTTTTTGGTAATTTTTTTAGACACAAAATTTAAAGAAAATGACACATACAGCAAGATAATATCAATATCATTTCTCTCACGTAGCATATCCATTGAAGCAAAAATCCATCCATCAGTTAAAACTAACCTCATGTAGTTTACGTCTCTACAATTTCAAACACCCTAACCACTGAAAGCGAAATACTCAATGGTGATTTGGGTGAGTTTTTTTTTCTGTGGCTCCGGCTACATATTTGCCTCCCCCTCCCCTTCTATAAACTTCAGACTCGGCTTAGCACAGTTTTCCGAATAATTGGTATTTTGGCAATTTTGGCGTGATCGGGCAGAGCAGAGGTGGTTCCGACTTCAGTAATATAGTATGGTGTCACAGTGGGGAAATTACAAAGAAGAAATACACATTCTGAGACATGAAATAAATAACTGGGATAAATAACTAACATTAAATCGTCCTTGTCCCATTTTCACATCAAAATTTAGATGACTAGCATGAAGAAATCATTCACAACAAGATCAATAACATGCATTTAGAAAATGAGATGCATTTCATGCCGACTCTAAAACCCTCTGGGGGTTCTTCGGTCACTTTAGACCGAAAAGTTTTACATTATAAATCGTAGCTTTATCGTAATGGTACAAAACTGTGTGACTTTTATGGTACTTGGTATATGAACTCACAAAATGTTCTATCATTTTCAATGGGGGAAAAAATGGGTCATAATTATTACATAAATATTAAATATTACCATTAAATTCCTTCAAAACAAAAAAGATTATTGAACAAAAATATATTACATTTGATTTTTCTTAGTTAAAACGTGAGCTGAGATTCTTGTTTTTTTTTTCTTTTGTGATAATCAACATTTTGCAACAATTGCTGTTGACTTAAATGTTTTCCCTCGAGGGCTATAATATTGCTTGCCTAGAACTACGTGTTCTTTAGACATTGGCCCTTGTGGTAGAAAGTGCTTATGTGAACTCCACATATTCACATTGCAGCAGCGCAAGTGCTTTAACTATGACAAACTTGGATTGTTCTTTGTTTTCCCATTAAAATTTATATGAGCGGATTAGGTGTATGTGATTGTGCGTGTGTGTGTGTGTGTGCCCTGAGGCTCGTTGATACCAATGCTGATGTCATAGTGTTTTCCTGAATCCCAGCTCTGAGATCATTGTCTAAAGAGGTTGTTTAAAGGTCAACCGATCTCACACGTCAAGAAACAAACACAACCCAATTGACAGTGACACTGGGCCACTTCCTTTGAGATTTCATCAAACTGTTTTCACAAAGCTTTCTTCTAAAATGCTAATATTTGATATTTTTGTTTGTGTAAATAAGCGCAAGTTTTCAAATGAATACTGAGGCAGTAACAGAACTCAGTTCATTTACATACTGTATAGAACAATTATTTGTACTGTAAAACCATCTGTTTAATAGTAAAGGTGGAAATAGCCATGAAAAATGACATGGTCCTTCAGAAAATCATTCTGATATTATGCTCAAGAAACATTTCTAATTATTTAAAAACAGTTGTGCTGATTCATGTTTTTTGTGGAAACTGATACATTTTATTCCAGGATTCCTTGATAAAATAAAGGACAGCATCTATTTGAAATGGAAATATTTTGTTACATTATAAATATCTACTGTCACTTTTGATAGATTTAATGCAGTCTTGCTGAGCAAAAGTATTCATGTACAAACGAGCCAAAAAAGTTGGGACACTGTACAAACTGTGAATCAAAAAGAATGCAATCATTTACAAATCTCATAGACGTATATTTTATTCACAATAGAATATAGATAACGTATCAAATGTTGAAAGTGAGACATTTTGAAATGTCATGCCAAATATTAGCTAAATACCAGCTGGAGGACCAATTTGCAACTTGTTAGGTCAATTGGCAACATGATTGGGTATAAAAAGAGCCTCTCAGAGTGGCGGTGTCTCTCACAAGTCAAGATGGGCAGAGGATCAGTTTGATAGCTCTCTGATAGTTTCTCAGAGAAAAATTGACTTAACTTCATTAAAATTAACTTCAAAAAGAGTTTGCAGTTATCATCATCTACAGTGCATAATATCATCCAAAGATTCAGAGAATCTGGAACAATCTCTGTGCCTAAGGGGAAGGCCAGTAAACCACACTGGATGCCCGTGATCTTCAGGCCCTTAGACGGCACTGCATCACATACAGGAATGCTACTGTAATGGAAATCACAACATGGGCTCAGGAATACTTCCAGAAAACATTGTCTGTGAACACAATCCACCGTGCCATTCGCCATTGCCGGCTAAAACTCTATAAGTCAAAAAAGAAGCCATATCTTAACATGATCCAGAAGCACAGGCGTTTTCTCTGGGCCAAGGCTCATTTAAAATGGACTGTGGCAAAGTGGAAAACTTTTCTGTGGTCAGACATTTTCCAACATTACAATGTCAGACCACATACTGCATCAGTTACAACATAATGGCTGCGTAGAAGAAGGATCCGGGCACTGAAATGGCCAGCCTGCAGTCCAGATCTTTCACCCATAGAAAACATTTGGCGCATCATAAAGAGGAAGATGCGACAAAGAAGACCTAAGACAGTTGAGCAACTAGATGCCTGAATTAGACAAGAATGGGACAACATTCCTATTCCTAAACTTGAGCAACTTGTCTCCTCAGTCCCCAGACGTTTGCAGTCTTTTATAAAAAGAAGAGGGAATGACACGCAGTGGTAAACATGACCTTGTCCCAACTTTTTTGAGATGTCTTGATGCCATGAAATTTTAAATCAACTTATTCTCACTCCCAAGGCGTCAAAAACCGAAGCATGGTCAAGTGCCTTCTGTGTCGCAATAAAGACGCTAAAGGTGCCCCAAGGCGTCATGTTTCGACGCGCTGGGTGTTCCATTCATTTCAGTGAGAAACCTTTGGCGTCATACACAGACGAACTGGGTATTAGTAATGTTATCGTCATGGTGAAATTGTATTAGCTTATAATTTTGCCATTATGACATGTTGGAGTGTGTTTTTCAATTTAATCAGCAAGCATCATTTTATTTACATTTATTTTATTTACGCTATTTAGACATGCTTAACATGTAACCCAACCCCATCCCATCCCTAAACCTACCTGTGGCAAGGGAGAAAGAGCCGCGGGACGAGCGGTAAGTGAGTGGGTTGGACGCAGATTAATAACACCTGTATCTTGTTCCAGTAATGGGCGTGGAGAGGGGATAAAACGCCAGTGGAACCAGAGACCAGAAAGAGAGAGAGTCGGACGGTTGATGCCCGAACCCCAGAGACTGAGAAACCGGAAGCCGGAAGTGCCGACCCGGAAGTGATCGATGTATATTGAGTTTGAGAGAAACCACACTACTGAGTGTGTTTTGAGTATTGAGATACTAAATAAAAGTAGCATCAACCGTCCAGCCGACCCCCGTGTCCTCTTCCTTCCTCACATTCACGAACTTATTACACTACGCATTTGTGTGAACATGATATAAAACACAGGATATAACATACGACTGCATCCACGAGTTATTCAAAAAAGTTAAATAATCCAAGTTTTCCGAGGCCAAACGATTGATTTGAATGAAGAAAATCCCCAAAAGCGATCAGCATCTCATCATGACACGCTCTTGATCAAATTTCAAATATTGCCGCCCGTTACGTGAGATTTCATAGTGAAATTGCATTGGCTCTCGTATGTCTTGTGACCAATTGCGTCATTACGTCAGCATTGATTGTAAAATGTCATTGGCTCTCGTGTGTCTTGTGACCGATTGCGTCATGCTCAGGAGTCTTTTGAATTATTTGAATGAGATATGAATGAGTTCGTTCACGGGGCAGCGGGATCATCATTTCAGCGATTAAAACATCAAGATCAACTCTGTTCTTCACATGAAGACATCGTATGACTTCAGAAGACTTGGAATGCAACATGAGTTAATACTTTAATACTGCTTTGGTCAGTTTTTGCAATAAATACCTGTGACTGTACATTTATTTGCCTGTTATGTGTTTTATATTGTTTAGATGTGGGTAGGTTTAGGGTAGGAGTTGTGTTAGTTGCTCCAAAATATAAAAGTAGCCTTTAAATATTAATAAAATCATGTCTGCTTTTATAAACGCAAATAATTAAATGCGTCTGTTTATGACGCCAAAGGTTTATCATTGTAATGAATGGAGCACCCAGCGCGTCGCAAAATGACGCCCAGGGGCACCTTTAGCGTCTTAATTGTGACGCGGAAGGCACTTGACTATGCTTCGGATTTTGACGCCTTGGGAGTGAGAACGGGTTGTTTAAATCAACTTATTTTTCCCTTAAAATTATAAATGTTCTCAGTTTAGACATTTGAAATGTCATCTATGTTGTATTCTGAATAAAATAATGAAATTTGAAACTTCCACATCATTGCATTCTGTTTTTATTCACATGTACAGTGTCCCAACTTTTTTGGAATCGGGTTCGTATTTCAAACCTTTGAACGGTAGTGTAGCTATATTGTGTTCACTTTCACTCAAACAGCCACAAGTGAATGAATTACTCATGAGTATAATACAGATTCCTATCAAACATTGCTCTGTGGTTTCCCGTGCAGGAGGCTTGACGTCTTTCCTTCTTCGTGGCATTGTGGGATACGTCTGTCTGAGGCCGATCGACGCAGCTCTGCATAATATCTGCAGGAGCTCTTGATGAGGGAAAGTTGAACAAAGGCTGACCGGCCTGAGCACTGCACTCCTGGGTTTAATTAGGAAGTGTGTTTGTGTGTGTGTGTGTGTGTGTGTGTGTGTGAGGAACAGGGCGGGAGTATTGCAGCAACAGAGCAAGTGGGGTAAAGAGTACACAACGATTGATCAGCACAAGTCAGAGTTTTGCGTCACGGAGGACAAGCGTCTGTGGTTTATCATCACTCACGCGCTGCTCCGATCAGACGGTTGTTTTGCCTCGCGGGAATTGTGCTGCTCAGTGCCGGGGCAGAATTGATGGAAATCATTCAAAAACAAAAAGCCATTGTTTCATAAAAGCTTTACCACCTCCCAGCCCAGCACAGAATGACTCTATAATGCTTGTCCGTCTCCATATACACACAAACACACACACAGGGAATGAATTTACTGAATGAATTGTGCACGCTTTATGTGATGTTTAGGCACTTTTAGGTGCACTATGTAGGATTTTTGCAGTAAAATATCCAAAAAAACACCAGGCCAGTGTTATATATTTTGTTTTAGTTAAGTTCTTAAAATATCCCAAATATTTCCAACTATTTGTAAAATTGTGACAATTCTTTTTTTAACCAATGAACCGGGACGTCTGAGGGGGTCGCCTGTCAATGGCGTCATATCTGCGTTACTCTGGGTTTCCGGTTTTATTCGTCAGAAGCGCTTTGTTCTCTACAGTGTGAACAAGATTCACAGCAGCCGCTGAGCGAACGCACAGAGTCACGTCATAACATCATCTTCAACACACTCAGATGTGTCTAATATTGATGAACAGAGCTGCGTTACCTTATACTCATTACTGGAAAAGCAGAAATGGCGCCGGCGACTGTGTCATAATAAAAGTCCCTCTGCTGCTCTGGAGGCGCGTGTTGTCCATCTCATTATCAATCGCTCCAGCGGCTGTGCTCAGCTCCTCAACACTCACTCCTGCTCTGCTTCACTACAGTAACGTCAATAATCTCACCCATCAACATGATTTCTACTTGAGTCCTATCCCGATTCTTTCCCACCGGCTGTGAGGTGAAGACCACATACCCCAAGATGCTGCGCTCAAACCTGCCGTCATCAAACTACGCCTTTGCTTTGAATAGGCGCCCTCTAGTGGACGGCAAAGGTACATAGTGCACCTTTAAATTCACTAAAAGAATTATGCAGATCAGGAAAATGTGTAATACTGAAAGTTGCTTTTAGACTACAATGGTTGTCCAATTGGTAAAAGTAACTTAGTCGTGCTTCTTAATTAGCAACTTACATTTCAAACAGCAAAATTCATGTTTGAGGTATGAATGTGTGCCATTTGTGTTTTAGAATGATATTTGAGTTATGTTGAGTGAAATAATTGACCTAATTGAAAGCTCAGTAGTTCTAAACTTTCAAGTCAGTAAGGGTTTTTTTTTCAAAGAAATTAATACTTTTATTCAGCACGGATGCATTAAATTGATCAAAAGTTACAATAAAGAGTAAATGCACCCATTGATCAAGCCCGAGGAGACGCATGCCCCCACCCATAGCAAACCGTTCCCTTGGTCTGCCTGACCCAGATCGTTCTGCGTTCACATAAATTACGCAAGGACAGCCTTCCCTCCCGCCGCAGTTGTCCTCTGTGCTTTGCCTTGGACTGAGGCTCCCTCCCAGGGTAGGTCAGAAAAGTTTGGTCCAAGCCCGCACTTGACACTTTTTCTGAGAATGAATTGCTCCACTGCTTTGTGCCTGGGACAGTGCACCCTCCCTGGGATGGCTGAGTGGGTCAGGGGGGGTTGAAGTCTGACCTAAGCCTGCAATTTATTTTTCAGCCAGCCATCAATTCAGTGAAACAGGGGGGTGAAACACTCAGTTTCAATCAATCTCATGTCAATCTTGAGTACCTATAGAGTAGTATTGCATCCTTCATATAGTCTTTAGTTTTATTATATTTATAAAAGAAATATGGGCTGTACCGAGTCTTTCCGGGGAAAAAAAACGAGCGCCTGGAGGCGTATCGTGTGGGCGGAGCTAAAGAATGACGAGTGCGCACAAAGCGGTGACGTCCTCAAGCGTGGAGAGACCCATGGCTATCGATCTCAGCTAATACAGATATGATCCAGAATCAGATTCGGAGGCTGAAATAAATTGAACAGGAGAAACAGCAGCAGCAGGACGTCCGTCTCTGTGGTATGTACTGTATTTAGTGGCCTGTCATTTGTGTGTGTTTACTCGCAGTTTAAAAGGACATGATTCGGTTTATGGACTATTGTATGCGACTAAACCTTAGCAGTAGCAAGCAAAACGGTTTTGCACGTCAGACTAGTGTAACGTTATACAGAGAACAGCAATGGAGTAATGGTTAGCGCATTTCAATGACGAAGCACGCGATCGTGTCGTTTACTGATGTTTACTTACGCGACGGTAGCCAACAGCACAGACATTTGAAGCAGTTTTACTCACCGCCTGCTTCCAAAGCAGGACCGAACCTTTATCGCTGGGACCGCTCCGTCAAAAACACACTTCTTTGGTATGATTTGGTGAAGTCCTGTGACAGCAGTGACCGTGGAGATCCACTATTGCGACGCGACTGAAGCGATGTTGTGAAGCTTCCCGTCATTTCCCGCTGAAGCGTTGAAGTCGCTTGATGTCACCTATAGGAATAAAGTGGAGCAAGGAGCGGAGTGGTTATGGGCGTGCATTTCTCGCGCAAAATGTTTTTTTTTTTTTAAATGAAATGTACCCATATTCAAATGTTGATTAAAAAAGAATGCATGAAGCTAAAATAAAATGTTTATATATTGCATGCTCAGATATTCATAAAACAAAAATATATGCTGGTGGGGAAAGAGTTAATAAGTTAATGATAATGTTTTTTGAAGGATCATGTAACACTGAAGACTGGGGTAGTAGAATTTTGTAAAATTGTGATGTTTCACAACTGTACTTTTCCTGTACTTTTCTGATCAAATGAATGCAGCCTCGATGACCATAAGAGATTTATTTTTCAAAAATATCTTACCAATCCTAAACTTGGAATGGTAGTGTATGTTTGACCAGGCAAATAGCGATGGTCTTTATAAACTAAACACATCTATAAAGATGAGCCTAGTTTACATAGAGCAGTGTTTCTCAAACTTTTTCAGCCCAAGGACCACTATATCTTCCAATTTTTTTCTGAGGACCACCTACAGAATCCCACTCTAACACGCCCCCAAAAACCAACAAAATAGGAAGGATAAGCTAAATTTAAGTTTAATATGCAACTGTTTCAAGTCAAATACTAATTCTTCAAACACAAATGCAATGATATGATCAGAAATTATTATATACATTTTTATTTAATTTGAAAAAGTAAATGTGAAATGAGTTGCAGCTTAATATGAACAACAAACTGCACATGTGGAAGAAAAAAAACTGCAATTAAACATACTGTAACAGCCTAGGTCCCACTTAATGCCATTCCAAAGAGCCATTAGATTAAAACTGAGGTGCTGGGTATAGGAAGTCTATGGTAACAATAAAATGCTGAAAAGGATGTTCCCCTATTAATTATGTTTAATGTCCAATATCACAGAAATTACTGGGATTTTACACATGAAACAAAAACTAGTACATTACAAAACTAATAGATCTGTGGATTTTAGATCCATTTTTACGTTATTAAAACAGAATGGCAAGAACTGTTTCGCAAGTACATTAAAAATCTCCTTAAATAAGTGACGATTTTATAAACACTTGCCTAGTTTAGGTCATCTTTTCGCGGACCACTAGGGGTCCATGGCGGACCACTTTAAGAATTACTGACATAGAGGAACATTTGAGCAAAACATTGCAATGCTGAACTGTGCTTTTAATTCTGTGCAAGTTGACAAATCACTGTGTATTCCCTGTGGAATATGGCATTATGAAATTCACTGAAGGGTTGCGCCAATGTCTCTTTATTGCAATAGCTTTTGATCATGCAAATCTAAAGTTTAGCGCAAACACACCTCCTTTCTATGTTCTTCCCAGATACATTTAATTTAAGTTTCAGTGTTGTTGCAGTAAGAGTAGCGATAGTGTATAAAATGTATGCATAGAGCAGATCAACTTCATATTGAAATCTTTTTCTTTTGGTTTCTTGGGAAATCTGAGCAGTTTGAGATCTGTTTGGACAGGATGCATCTGAGTTTGGGGACATTTTCCCAGGAGAAGCATCTGAGAAGCAGTATGCATGTAGCCTGATGGCAATACAATTGAGATCTTTTGGTCCCATCTCTTTCCCCTTGCGTTTCTAGTCGATTTCTCAACTTTTAACCAGAGACAAGAAGGTCTGCCAGCTCTTTCTTTTGAAATGAAGATCGCTGTTGCAACACCGTAATTTCGTTTCATAGAGTTCAGAACGGTGCAAAGTCAAAGGCCTTGAGTTTATTTTGAAGGCTATAATGAAAACCTCACATTCTCTTATTCCTTCCTTCCTGTTCTTTGGCTTTTATTCACAATCAAAGAAAGGAAGAGACCTAGGGAGTCACCCTGTCAACGTGAATAAAGTGAAATGGATGACAGTAACTTTAGGTTTGACTGAGATCAGATGTGTTCTTGTGTTCTTCATCCTGAATGCATGCCGGTTCAAAGTCATGTCACTGCCAGGAACCGTCTGGCACGGGAAGTGCAGTGATCCCACGCTGAGATCTTCCATCCCCGCAGCCATGACAGAGTTTGCAGAGCGTTAATTGGCCGTGCTGTCTCTCTCCGAGACACTTAAGCAGATCTATAGCTTTCTAAAACACCTCCCGTTTCAGTCTCAATTCTTTAGGCTGTTTTTCTTGGTTGCCGTGTGTTAAATTGAAGCTCAGAACAGCAGGAGCGATGCTTTGCTCTTTTAGAAACACAATACTGCAGGATGACATATAATAGTTTCGCCAACTTTTATGGGCGAAGCAAAAGAATTCCCAGCTCCTGGGAGCCGCTGCAGGAGGTTCATTTCATTCACGGATAGAAACACTCTTTCTAAAGGTCTTTCCCACTGCATTAACACAGAAACAATTTCCTCTAGTTCACTCTGTTCTTGTTTTAGAGGATGTCAAAGGTCAGAAAAGAGCCCAAAGCAGAGACAAATAAAAGCTGATGGTGCTCAGAGGAGGAAAATAAGGGGTTATTTGCACTGTTGTGGTAATTGTGGTCATAAAAGGTGACCACACATTCATCTACTTAAAGGGGTACTTCAGCGCTGGGAAGATGGGTCTATATTTAAACTGGGTCATTTGAGGAAGTACATATAGTGGGTTCGTGGAAAAAAACCCATGCGTTTAATTGTCCAAAGGGCGAATAATTACCCGAAGGGACTGTAGGGCAGAAGCGGATCACTTTTCTCTGTTATTTACTTCACCATCTGACCTTTCCGTTCTTACCCAGCTCCTGCTGACCGCTCCTTTGATTCCCCCGGATAGCGCCCGTATGGACGCAGATAGGGGGCGACCAAGGGCTAATAGATGACCCCCCCCCCGTCCGTGGATCAGTTAGACGTCCACTTCACATCTTCGCACAGGTAAAAGGGGTAAGTCGCTCCCTTGAGACTACTAAATGTCCGATCCCCTGTTAACGGATGGCGCCACCGTTGCGTAGAAATGTGAAATTATTTTTGAATTTGGTGCCTTCTAGACTGAGAAAATACTTTTTTTTTTTGGGCCCATATCGAAGAAAAACAACAACTCCCAGAATGCACTTGCTTCGCTGCCCTACGAGGCCACTCCCAAAGCCACCTCTACTGGTTCACTTTCCCACCGCGTTCATTTTCATAAAATCAGTTGAGTTAGAGAACAGACACTACAATTAAAAACTGAACGTGTCTGGTCAATATAATGTGAGTGAGCCGAGCCAGAGTCACGGCACAAGCGCAGCAGGAGTCAGATTACATTCATCAGGAGAGCTGAGGTAAGCGCGGGCGCGGCCGTTGTTCACAGCGTGTTTTTACTTCATGCCTTTGGAAGCTTAACTTTCAAAGGAATTCATTTGAGAAGTTGAAACACTCACTTTGCGCCGCACTGTTTACATGAATGCCTGTGCTACGAGCTGAGCTGAGCTGTGAGTGCGATCCCACACCACATGGACCGGTTAAAGGACAACTCCGGTGAGAAATGAACCTAGAGGTAATTAACAGATGGTTACCGAGTTGATCGTTCTCTGGGATGCGTTTTCATGAAAATCGAATGTAAAGAGTTTTATCTTAAAAAACAGATTATCTTATAACGCTTGTCTATTGGGCACAGGGTAGACACAGGGTGGTAAAATTAAATCGCTAGTTAACACCACTAACAAGGCTCAAAATAGCCTCACACTAACCCGAAAGCATATTGAGGGTCCCTACATGCAAACCGCAGCATTGAGAACTTTGTAAGTGTACAAAAAGTTTAATAAGAAGCTACTTTATAAACATAGTGCATTACGCGTTCACGGACAGGCACCATCTTGGAAAACAGTCTCAACGAATCGATCCACGAGCACTTTTCTAAAAGAGCTGGTCGATAGGAATTAAGTTTGTGAAATGTAATAACATGGACATTTTTATTTTTATTTATTTATTTTCTCTGTTGCGTTCAGTGTTTTCTTCCGGAAACAACGGACCATATGAGATTCCAAGTCACAGTTCATCACTTAGCAGAGCTCTCTTCACTCGACTCGTCGAGACTGTTTTCCAAGATGGCGCCTGTCCGTGAATGCGTAATGCGCTGTGTTTATAAAGTATCTTCTTATTAAACCGTTTGTACACTTACAAAGTTCTCAATGCTTCGGTTTGCATGTAGAGACCCTCATTATGCTGCCGTGTTAGTGTGAGGCTATTTTGAGCCTTGTTAGTGGTATTAACTAGCGATTTAATTTCACTACTCTGTGCCCCATAGACAAGCATTATAAGCTAATCTGTTTTTAGAGACAAAACTCTTTACATTCGATTTTCATGAAAACGCATCCCAGAGAACGATCTACTCTGTAACCATCTGTTAATTACCCCTAGGTTCATTTCTCACCGGAGTTGTCCTTTAATAACATGCAGAAATAGCTCCTCTACTGGCTGTAGTCTTTAGCCTCTTGCCAAAAAATCCTCCGATGATGCAAAATGATGATATGTCATTCGGATATAGTCCCGGGTTCTGATACAAAGCTAAATGCTAATCGTGGAAGTAACCCTTTAAGAATTATACCGGTTATGTCTCAGACGTTGCTCCTAAAGTTAATTAAATGATAATTGTTGGCACAGTAATGGCCATTTAACCCTTTGTTAATGTTGTCCTGGGTTATTTTGTTCCCTAGTAAATTGCTGCTGTTTATCGTTTTGCTGAGCATGTTCGATCTTCTGGTTTCTAACAGTAAGGTGAAGAAACAGCGCTGCAAAAAATAAATCTTGTTTTAACTTAAAAAAGTAAGTAGCCTGGTTGCCTTAATATGTTTAGTTTATTGAAATTAAAAATTTGAGTTGATACAATGAAGGAAATTTGTTTAATAAATAGAAACTCAAAATATTATTGTATCTGAACCACATAAAAAATTGGAAAAATCATGAAAATAGCACAATTTGGCTGCGTCATCACAACAAAAAAAAATTCCCAATATGCTTACAAAATCTTTTAATAATATTTTAATAAAGGTTGTCAAATCTCCAAAAATGTTGATTGTAGTAACTCAAAATTTTTATTTCAATGAACTCAAAATTTTTAGGCAACCAGGTAACTTTTTTTTTTAATAATTGTTTTACAGTGTGGAGGAAGTGATGTTGTGCAGAGAGAGCTGAGCCACCCCTCACTGTGAGACCTCAGCTGTTTCCCTGTCCCCGGGGCCACAGCGGTGAGATTTCAACAGACTGAGATCTTGGCTTGTGTTCAGGAACCCCCTGGTGCTCCTCTGAGTTATGAGAGTCTGTTTAATCAAATGAAACACAAAGATAGAGAGATGCTAGAGTTGAACCACATGTTTCTCTCAGCCTCTTGTTTATTAAATGCCTTGAGGGTTTGGCTACACAATGTGCTGAATGACACTTAAATAAATCTTCACAAAAATAATATTCTTTAATGCACAAATAATCAGCTTGAATAGTTCAGTCGGACACGGTCGCCAGTTTTGAGCATTTTTTTTTTTTTGTTGTTCAGTGGTTGCTAGGGTGTTCTGGGTGGTTGTTAAGCAGTTGCTAGAGATTTATGGCTTTTTGTTAAGTTGTTGATATATTGTTCTAGGGGGTTGTCAAGCAGTTGCTAGTGTGTTCGGGTAATTAAGTGGTTGCTATAATGTTCTGGTTGGTGGTTTAGTAGTTGCTAGGGTGTTTTGGGTGGTTAGGTGGTTGTTAAGCAGTTGCTAGGGTGTGCATGGTGGTTAAGCAGTTGCTAGAGTGTTCTGGCTGGTTGCTAAGTGGTTGCTAGGATGTTTGGGGTGGTTAAGTGGTTGCTAGGGTGTTTGGGTTGGTTAAGATGTCGCTAGGATGTTTGGGTGGTTAAGTGGTTGCTAGGATGTTTGGGGTGGTTAAGTGGTTGCTAGGGGGTTTGGGTTGGTTAAGTTTTGCTAGGGTGTTTGGGTTGGTTAAGTGATTGCTAGGATGTTTGGGGTGGTTAAGTAGTTGCTAGGGTGTTTGGGTTGGTTAAGTGGTTGCTAGGGTGTTTGGGTTGGTTAAGTGATTGCTAGGATGTTTGGGGTGGTTAAGTAGTTGCTAGGGTGTTTGGGTTGGTTAAGTGATTGCTAGGGTGTTTGGGGTGGTTAAGTGGTTGCTAGGTTGTTTGGGGTGGTTAAGTGGTTGCTAGAGTGTTTGGGTTGGTTAAGTGGTTGCTAGGGTGTTTGGGTTGGTTAAGTGGTTGCTAGGATGTTTGGGTTGTTTAAGTGGTTGCTAGGGTGTTTGGGTTGGTTAAGTGTTTGCCAGGAAGTTTGGGGTAGTTAAGTGGTTGCTAGGATGTTTGGGGTGGTTAAGTGGTTGCTAGGGGGTTTGGGTTGGTTAAGTGGTTGCTAGGATGTTTGGGGTGGTTAAGTGGTTGCTAGGGGGTTTGGGTTGGTTAAGTGGTTGCTAGGATGTTTGGGGTGGTTAAGTGGTTGCTATGGTGTTCTGGGTGGTTGTTAAGCAGTTGTTAGAATGTTCTTGCTAGTTGTTAAGTGGTTGCTAGTCTTTTCTGAGTGGTTAAGTGGTTGCTAGGGTGTTTAGGGTGGTTAAGCGGTTGCTGTGGTTAAGTAGTTGCTAGGGTTTTCTGGGTTGTTGCCAAGTGGTTGCTAGTGTGGTTAAGTGGTTGATAGGGTGTTCTGCGTGATTAAGTGTTTGCTTGGGTGGTTAAATGGTTGCTAGGGTGTTCGGGTGGTTAAGTGGAGGCTACGGGTTTTCTGGCTGATTGTTAAGTGGTTGCTGTGGTGGCTTAAGTGTTTTGCGTGGTTAGGTGGTTGTTAAGCAGTTGCTAGGGTGTACATGGTGGTTAAGTGGTTGCTATGGTGTTCTGGGTGGTTGTTTAGCAGTTGTTCTGTGTTGTTAAGTCGTTGGTAGGGTGTTCTGGCTGGTCAAGTGGTTGCTAGGGTGTTCTGGGTGGTGGGTAAGTAGTTGTGAGTAGGGCTAGGTATTTACAAATGTAATAATGTTTAGTTAAACATACGAATTTGACCCAAACCAACTAAATCGTGTTGACCCAAATAAACTGGAAAATTATTAAATAACCTAAATTAAATTGTGTAAAATTTCTTTAATTAAATTGAGGGTAGTGAATTATTTTTTGAGTGTTAGATAGAAAACTTAAATGACTAAAAGTAGTAGTTGAGTACTAAATGCAAAATACTAAATGCACAAAAAATAAAACATGTATAGTTAAATTTAAATTTAAAAAACTAATACAGATAACAAAAGCTTTAACTACTAATTACTAAAACCTAAGTTAGAATAAAAACTTAATTTTTTCAAATAAAAGCTACTTCAAAATTTGAATCAATAATATAATAATAACGCTGGTCCTTTGTGTCTATTTTTATTTATCAAAAGGATTTTCCATGGCTTCCTGCACTGCAGTAAAGTCGTGAAGAGAAGAGGACCTCGTCCTCGGCGTCAAACATCTGATCTACTGTATGTGTCAGGTGTCAGCTCATCTCTTCTGTCCGTCTCTGCGCTGTGTGTTCACCCGGTCGCGAGGGACGCTGGCTATCGAATCTGACGAAGTGTGCCGTGGATGCTGCTCTGACGCAAGCAAACCATTGAGTTGTAGTGTCTGGTGTCAGGGAAACGCATAGCAACGCAAATGCTGCCTAAAAATACATCTCTAAGTCTTGCTATTTATATAAACCGCCATGTCGAAGCGAGCAGTTCAAGGCCATCACCTATAGAGGATTAATACAGCGCTGGTCGAGCCAGGGGACTACAGCTGTACTTCTTTAATGGATTGTTGTTTTGTGCTTTTAAACAAATAGAACATTGCTGTTTTCAGTTAAAAACAGAAATACAAAATCTGTGTTTTATATTTAGTGAACTACAAGTGCAAGTACAGGTCCTTCTCAACAAATTAGCATATTGTGATAAAGGTCATTATTTTCCATAATGTAATGATAAAAATTAAACTTTCATATATTTTTGATTCATTGCACTCCAACTGAAATATTTCAGGTCTTTTATTGTTTTAATACTGATGATTTTGGCATACAGCGCATGAAAACCCCAAATTCCTATCTCAAAAAATTAGCATATAATGAAAAGGTTCTCTAAACGAGCTATTAACCTAATCATCTGAATCAACTAATTAACTCTAAACACCTGCAAAAGATTCCTGAGGCTTTTAAAAACTCCCAGCCTGGTTCATTACTCAAAACCGCAATCATGGGTAAGACTGCTGACCCGACTGCTGTCCAGAAGGCCATCACTGACACCCTCAAGCGAGAGGGTAAGACACAGAAAGACATTTCTGAACGAATAGGCTGTTCCCAGAGTACTGTATCAAGACACCTCAGTGGGAAGTCTGTGGGAAGGAAAAAGTGTGGCTGCACAAACCAGAAGAGGTGACCGGACCCTGAGGAAGATTGTGGAGAAGGACCGATTCCAGACCTTGGGGGACCTGCGGAAGCAGTGGACTGAGTCTGGAGTAGAAACATCCAGAGCCACCGTGCACAGGCGTGTGCAGGAAATGGGCTACAGGTGCCGCATTCCCCAGGTCAAGACACTTTTGGACTACAGAGAAGCAGCACTGGACTGTTGCTCAGTGGTCCAAAGTACTTTTTTCGGATGAAAGCAAATTTTGCATGTCATTCAGAAATCAAGGTGCCAGAGTCTGGAGACTGAGGAGAAGGAAATGCCAAAATGCCTGAAGTCCAGTGTCAAGTACCCACAGTCAGTGATGGTCTGGGGTGCCATGTCAGCTGCTGGTGTTGGTCCACTGTGTTTTATCAAGGGCAGGGTCAATGCAGCTCGCTATCAGGAGATTTTGGAGCACTTCATGCGTCCATCTGCTGAAAAGCTTTATGGAGATGAAGATTTGGTTTTTCAGCACGACCTGGCACCTGCTCACAGTGCCAAAACCACTGGTAACTGGTTTACTGACCATGGTATTACTGTGCTCAATTGGCCTGCCAACTCTCCTGACCTGAACCCCAGAGAGAATCTGTGGGATATTGTGAAGAGAAAGTTGAGAGACGCAAGACCCAACACTCTGGATGAGCTTAAGGCCGCTATCGAAGCATCCTGGGCCTCCATAACACCTCAGCAGTGCCACAGGCTGATCGCCTCCATGCCACGCCGCACTGAAGCAGTCATTTCTGCAAAAGGATTCCCCACCAAGTATTGAGTGGATAACTGAACATAATTATTTGAAGGTTGACTTTTTTTGTATTAAAAACACTTTTCTTTTATTGGTCGGATGATATATGCAATTTTTTTTAGATTTTTAGATTTTTTTAGAATTTTTTGAGGGTTTTCATGAGCTGTATGCCAAAATCATCAGTATTAAAACAATAAAAGACCTGAAATATTTCAGTTGGTGTGCAATGAATCTAAAATATATGAAAGTTTAATTTCTATCATTACATTATGGAAAATAATGAACTTTATCACAATATGCTAATTTTTTTAGAAGGACCTGTATTTGTTTTTAATTTTGCATTTTGCTAAATCTGCTAAATCATTGTGTGCCGTTGCTAGGGTATTGCTATGTGGTTGTTAGGGTGTTCAGGGTAGTTGCCAGGGTATTGCTTTATTGTTTCTAAAGTGATTTGAGTGGTTGTGAGTGTTAATATGGGGTTGCTAGGGTGTTCAGGGTAGTTGCCAGGGTGTTGCTATGTTCACTGTTTCTAAAGCGATTTGAGTGGTTTGAGTTTTTCTATGTGGCTGCTAGAGGTTTCAGGGTAGTTGCCAGGGCGTTGCTATGTTCACTGTTTCTAAAGTGATTTGAGTGGTTGTAAGAGTGTTGTTATGGGGTTGCTAGAGATTTCAGGGTAGTTGCCAGGGTGTTGCTATGTTCCTTGTTTCTAAAGTGATTTGAGTGGTTGTAAGAGTGTTGTTATGTGGTTACTAGGGGTTTCAGGGTAGTTGCCAGGGCGTTGCTATGTTCACTGTTTCTAAAGTGATTTGAGTGGTTGTGAGAGTGTTGTTATGGGGTTGTGTAACGGATTCACAGAGGCAGGATTCAATTGCAAGTAACTCAGTTTAATCTGACAGATAGTGTCACCGAAGTCAAAACTCAGAACACTGAAGAAGTCCGGGTAAGACAGAGCAGTGAGAGAGGCTCTGTTGGCGACACGGGCAGGCTGTGAGCAGCTGTGACTCGGGAGATCGGTAGAGGTAATCCGGGAAGGGATCCAGCGTTTCACGGAAGGGGGAAACGACAACCAACACGGAGACACAAGGGGAAACATCCAACAACGCTCTGACAAAGACAAGAGAGAAACAGAGAGACTAAATAGGGTGAAGGTGATGAGTTGCAGCTGGTGCAGGTGATCAGCCACAGGTGCGTGATGAGCCAATCCCAGGCTCCGCCCTCACCTACATTCAACACGCACCCAAGAGTGAGACAGGGAATCCATGAACCGTGACAGTACCCCTCCCCCTAGGAGCGTCCCCTGACGCTCCCAGCCGACCTTACCTGTTGATTGTAATCATCAATAAGGGAGTGATCCAGAATGTCCCTAGCAGGAACCCAACTTCTCTCCTCCGGACCGTAACCTTCCCAGTCCACCAAGTACTGGAAACCGCGTCCCCTCCGTCTAGAATCCAGAATGCGATTAACCGAATAAGTTGGTTCCCCATCTGCGAGTCGCGGCGGTGGGGGAACCGGGACTGGCGGATTAAGGTGGGAGTGAAAAACAGGTTTGATTTTGGATACATGGAAGGCGGGATGAATCCTCCTGTACGCCGGAGGGAGTTTGAGGCGGACTGTCACCGGACTAATGATCTTGGTGACAGTGAACGGGCCGATAAATTTGGGAGCAAGTTTATTAGATACGGAGCGGAGAGGAATGTTCTTGGTAGAAAGCCACACTTTTTGACCGACGACGTAAACGGGAGGCTTAGACCGGTGGCGATCGGCTTTAGCCTTGGTGCGCGCTCCCACCTGGAGCAGAGTCTCACGGGCTCTGGTCCATGTGCGATGACACCTCTGGATAAAGGCGTGAACAGAGGGGACCGCGACCTCGGAATCCAGACTAGGAAAAATGGGTGGCTGGTAACCTACACTACACTCAAATGGTGAAAGGCCCGTAGATGACACTGGCAACGAGTTATGAGCGTACTCAACCATAGAGAGTTGCTGGCTCCAGGATGAAGGATTCTTGGATACCAAACATCGCAACACTCTTTCCAGATCCTGATTGGCTCTCTCGGTCTGACCGTTGCTTTGGGGGTGATAACCCGAAGACAGACTAACTGTGGCTCCTAGTAATTTACAAAACTCCTGCCAAAATTTGGACACAAATTGGGAACCTCTGTCGGAGACCACGTCCATCGGGAGGCCATGTAACCGAAAGACGTGGTCTACTACAGATACCGCTGTCTCCTTGGCTGAGGGTAATTTGGGCAAGGGAATGAAATGTGCTGCCTTCGAGAATCGGTCCACGACGGTCAAAACGACCGTCTTGCCCTGGGAGGGCGGGAGGGCGGTAACAAAATCTAGAGCGATGTGGGACCAGGGTCTCGAAGGAACAGACCACGGCTGAAGTAACCCATGGGGAGGTTGGTTAGATGTCTTACCAACCGCACAGACCGAGCAAGCCAAAACAAAACTGCGAATGTCGCGAGCCATAAGTGGCCACCAAAATCGTTGCTTTATTAAACTGCAAGTGCGGTTTACCCCTGGATGACAAGCAATGTTGGAGCAGTGACCCCATTTTAGGACCTCGGATCTTAACCCCTCCGGAACGAACAAACAACTCGGTGGGCCGCCGGGCGGGGGCGTTACCCCTTCTAAGGCCACTTTGACCTTCGATTCGATCTCCCATGTGAGTGTAGAGATAACTATCTTCTCTGGCAAAATACACTCGGGAGTAACCGGGCGTTCGGAAGCATCAAAAATACGAGATAAAGAGTCGGGTTTGATGTTTTTAGACCCGGGGCGGTACGAGAGAACAAAGTCAAAACGTCCGAAAAAAAAGTGCCCACCGAGCCTGCCTGGAGTTGAGTCTTTTAGCAGATCTAATATATTCAAGGTTCTTATGATCAGTCCATACAATAAAAGGTACCCCCGACCCTTCAAGCCAATGACGCCACTCCTCCAACGCTAACTTGACGGCCAACAACTCTCTGTTACCAATGTCATAATTGCGTTCGGCAGGAGAAAGACGATGGGAGAAAAACGCGCACGGGTGCATCTTGTCATCTGAGGGAGAGCGCTGTGAAAGAACCGCTCCTACCCCCACCTCTGACGCGTCGACCTCTACCACGAACTGACGTGTGGAATCAGGGGCGACTAAGATGGGAGCCGAAACAAAGCGGCCTTTGAGTTTGGCGAATACAGCCTCGGCTGTATCGGACCACCTGAACGTCGTTCGGGGAGAGGTCAAGGCAGTCAGAGGTGCGGCTAGTTGGCTGAAATTGCGAATAAAACGCCGATAGAAATTGGCGAACCCCAGAAACCTCTGTAGGGCCTTACGGGAATCTGGACTTGGCCAATCCATCACAGCCTTAACCTTGTCGGGATCCATGCGCATTCCCTCCGATGACACGATGTACCCTAAAAAAGGAACAGACTGTGCATGAAAAGCGCATTTCTCCGCCTTGACAAAAAGCCCATTCTCTAGCAACCTCTGAAGCACTCGTCTGACGTGTCGAACATGTTCCTGGAGAGACGAAGAAAAAATCAAAATGTCATCCAGGTAGACATATATGAATTGGTCGACCATGTCTCTCAACACATCATTGACGAGTGCCTGGAAAACCGCTGGGGAGTTGGAAAGGCCGAAAGGCATGACCAAATATTCAAAATGCCCCCTGGGGGTGTTAAATGCGGTTTTCCATTCATCCCCCTCCCTGATGCGAACCAAATGATAAGCGTTACGTAAGTCCAACTTCGTGAAGACGGATGCTCCCTGTAACCTCTCGAAAGCTGAAGACATCAACGGCAAAGGATAGGTATTCTTTACCGTGATGTTATTCAGCCCTCGGTAATCAATGCAAGGTCGCAGAGAACCATCCTTCTTCCCCACGAAGAAGAACCCCGCCCCCGCTGGAGAAGAGGAAGGGCGGATGAATTTGGAGGCTAGAGAATCAGAAATATATTTCTCCATGGCCTCCCTCTCTGGAATAGAAAGAGAGTATAGTTTGCCCTTAGGCGGAGACTTACCTGGGAGTAAATCTATAGCACAGTCATAGGGACGATGCGGAGGAAGAGAAGCAGCTCGGGACTTACTGAACACTTCCTTCAGGTCGAGGTACTCCGGAGGCACGTTAGACAGATTCACCGTCTCACTCTGAAAAACAGAACGAGACACAGACGAACAAGCAGACACCAAACAAGACTCATAACACTTATCACTCCAGGCAGACACAGAGTTTTGTCCCCAGTCAACCCTTGGGTTATGTAACTCCAGCCAAGGGTGACCGAGGACAATGGGAGCCAAAGGGGAGTCCAGGATAAAAAATGAAATGAGTTCAGTGTGGTTGCCAGATGTGATCAGTGTAAGTGGTTCAGTGGTGAATGAAATGTCAGGGAGAACTTGTCCGTTGAGTGCGTTGACAGAGATGGTGTTCTTAAGTGCAATGGTGGGTATTTTGAGTTTGTGTGCAAGGGCAGAGTCAAGAAAGTTACCCTCCGCTCCCGAGTCGAGGAGTGCTGGGCTGGAAAATTCCTGGGCTGCCCACAGCAATCTCACCGGAAGGAGAGTGGAGGATGAGGTCTTTTCCACGGAGATCCCGCCCGATAGTAGCCTTCTCCTTATCGCCGGGCGTGGTCCTCTTACCGGGCAGGAGTCTAGCAGGTGTCCGGTCCCGCTGCAGTAGAGGCAAAGACCACGGGATCTCCGTCTCGCTCTCTCCTCCCGGGAGAGCCGAGCTTGACCCACCTGCATGGGCTCCGGGTCGAAGGTGTAGCTGACCGCATCCGCAGCGTTGGCCTGAGGGCATTCGACACTCTTGTGCTGAAACTCCATCCTGGATCTCAGCCGACTCAGACGAGCGTCCACCCTCAACGCAAGTTCGATCAGTCCGTCAATCTTCTCCGGAAGGTCGATCATGAAAATCTCTTTCTGGATGCGGTCAGCCAGCCCATGCAGGAACATGTCCCACTGTGCCTCCTCGTTCCACTTGCACTCGGCGGCCAGGGTGCGGAACTCGATGGAATAATCCGAGACCGAGCGGTTACCTTGGCGGAGCTCTGCGAGTTGACGTGCCGCTTCTCTTCCGGTTACCGCTCGGTCAAACACCCTTCTCATCTCCGCCGCCAGCGTCTGGAACGAGGAGCTGCAAGGATGTTGATTTTCCCACACCGCCGTTCCCCAAAGTGCGGCTCGTCCGGAGAGCAGGGTGAGGACGAATGCCACCTTAGATCTTTCCGTGTTGAAAGTCTGCGGTTGAAGAGCGAAAAACAAGGAACACTTGGTAAGGAAGGCTCTGCAATAATTGCTCTCACCGGCATAACTCTCAGGGGTAGGCAGACGTGGTTCCGGTTGCCGCGATGCGGATGGTGTGTGGGGGATCGGCGGTGGGTCGGGCACAGTGGGACCGACGAGTTGTTGCATCTGTTGGGTCAGCTTGGCCACCCGTGCCACCAAGGTGTGTACTGCCTGTCCTGTGGCAGTTAAGTTCGCCTCCTGCTGGTCCAGTCTCTCGTTGCTGCTGGTCAGTAGGGCGTTGATACTCGCTGAATCCATAGTGGGTCAGAGCGTTCTGTAACGGATTCACAGAGGCAGGATTCAATTGCAAGTAACTCAGTTTAATCTGACAGATAGTGTCACCGAAGTCAAAACTCAGAACACTGAAGAAGTCCGGGTAAGACAGAGCAGTGAGAGAGGCTCTGTTGGCGACACGGGCAGGCTGTGAGCAGCTGTGACTCGGGAGATCGGTAGAGGTAATCCGGGAAGGGATCCAGCGTTTCACGGAAGGGGGAAACGACAACCAACACGGAGACACAAGGGGAAACATCCAACAACGCTCTGACAAAGACAAGAGAGAAACAGAGAGACTAAATAGGGTGAAGGTGATGAGTTGCAGCTGGTGCAGGTGATCAGCCACAGGTGCGTGATGAGCCAATCCCAGGCTCCGCCCTCACCTACATTCAACACGCACCCAAGAGTGAGACAGGGAATCCATGAACCGTGACAGGTTGCTAGGGTGTTTAGGGTAGTTGCCAGGGCATTGCTATATTCACTGTTTCTAAAGTGTATTGAGTGGTTTGAGTTTTTCTATGTGGCTGCTAGAGGTTTCAGGGTAGTTGCCATGGTGTTGCTATGCTCACTGTTTCTAAAGTGATTTGAGTGGTTGTAAGAGTGTTGTTATGGGGTTGCTATGGGTTTCAGGGTAGTTGCCAGGGTGTTGCTATGTTCCTTGTTTCTAAAGTGATTTGAGTGGTTGTAAGAGTGTTGTTATGTGGTTACTAGGGGTTTCAGGGTAGTTGCTAGGGCGTTGCTATGTTCACTGTTTCTTAAGTGATTTGAGTGGTTGTAAGAGTGTTGTTATGTGGTTACTAGGGGTTTCAGGGTAGTTGCTAGGGCGTTGCTATGTTCACTGTTTCTTAAGTGATTTGAGTGGTTGTGAGAGTGTTTTTATGGGGTTGCTAGGGTGTTTAGGGTAGTTGCCAGGGCATTGCTATATTCACTGTTTCTAAAGTGATTTGAGTGGTTTGAGTTTTTCTATGTGGCTGCTAGAGGTTTCAGGGTAGTTGCCATGGTGTTGCTATGCTCACTGTTTCTAAAGTGATTTGAGTGGTTGTAAGAGTGTTGTTATGGGGTTGCTATGGGTTTCAGGGTAGTAGCCAGGGTGTTGCTATGTTCCTTGTTTCTAAAGTGATTTGAGTGGTTGTAAGAGTGTTGTTATGTGGTTACTAGGGGTTTCAGGGTAGTTGCCATGGTGTTGCTATGCTCACTGTTTCTAAAGTGATTTGAGTGGTTGTAAGAGTGTTGTTATGGGGTTGCTATGGGTTTCAGGGTAGTTGCCAGGGTGTTGCTATGTTCCTTGTTTCTAAAGTGATTTGAGTGGTTGTAAGAGTGTTGTTATGGGGTTGCTAGGGGTTTCAGGGTAGTTGCCAGGGTTTTGCTTTATTGTTTCTAAAGCAATTTGAGTGTTTTTAAGTGTTGCTATGGGATTGCTAGAGGTTTCAGGGTAGTTGCCAGGGCATTGCTATGTTCACTGTTTCTAAAGTGATTTGAGTGGTTGTAAGAGTGTTGTTATGGGGTTACTAGGGGTTTCAGCGTAGTTGCCAGGGCGTTGGTTTATTGTTTCTTAAGTGATTTGAGTGGTTGTGAGAGTGTTATTATGGGGTTGCTAGGGTGTTCAGGGTAGTTGCCATGGCATTGCTATGTTCACTGTTTTTAAAGTGATTTGAGTGGTTGTAAGAGTGTTGTTATGGGGTTGCTATGGGGTTAAGGTCTGTTGCTAGGGTGTTGCTGTACTGTTTCTAAAGTGATTTGAGTGGTTTTAAGAATGTGTTGCTAAGCAGTTGCTGGGATGTTCAGGGTAGTTGTCAAGAGTGTTGATTTATTGTTTCAAAAGTGATTTGAACCAGACAATCTAACTCAATCTTGGGTCATTAAAAATAAATCAATCTGCCTACATGTGTAGTGACGTCTGGATCATCCACACGTCATCCACAAGCACACAATACGCAGTGCAGTCATGGAGCTCCACAGAACACATTGTAAAAGAAAGAAACATTTCCTTCCATTCATTATTGAAAGTTTTAGTCACACGAGAAAGACCTGACCCAAAGCGCACTTTAACTGAGACTTCAAACAAACAGCATGAGTGACTGGGGAAATAATTAAAGCCAGTCTGCTCTAAAAGAGCCGCAGACATGAGACGACTCAGCCAGAGTTTAAAGTCATAACCGTTTGTTTTATAATTCAGCTTTTAAAATGGATAGTGTCATGGTCTGTTAAACATACAACCATGACACATTCAACTTTATTGCAACAGATGCTATGAGGTTTACAGTTTGGAAATGAATGAACTGTATTAGATGGCAGAATTGTATATTTAGGTGATTTTTTTAAAATGATAGCTCAAGATAAAATATTCTGTTTTCACAGAAGTTTATTAAAAATAGTTCTGTTAACAGCTTAGAGATATAACATTTCCAAAGACACAGTGGACAATCATAAAATAATCTGAAACTGAATTGTTATTAAGACACATTCTTTTCATTCTCCCACCAAACATAAGCACCTGAAATCAATAAATCACAATTTGCATTTCATTAAAATGATCAAAAGTGCTCAAATACACACAAAAAATTCACATAATACTGTCATCTTAAATGCGGTTATGTCTTTTTAAGTTACTTCACATACAGCTCAAGTCAGAGCATGTCATTTGTCTGTCCTCATAGTCTGAAGTATAAGAATATAAACAAAATAAATTCAATAAAAGAAAATAATAGCATCTGGTTTTCCAGCCCATTGTTGTGTGTATATATATATATATCATAATACTAGTGAAATAAGTACCGTACCCATATAAAGTAGCTGGGTGTCAGAAAGAAGCTCTCAATGAAGCTTCATTTCCTCGTTTTCCTCCCTTTCCTTTTTGTCTCAAAGTGCGTCTTTCCATTAATCCGACCGGACAAAAAGCAGCCGTGGATTAATACGGCACTTCCCGTCTCTGGGTTTGCACAGCGGTTACTGGTCTTAATTTTGATGCTTTCGCCTTGGCTCGCGTCCCAGATAACCGAACAGTCGTGCCTGACAGGCAAAAGAGACAGAGGAGAAAACAAAAAGAAAGAAAGCGCTTGTGAACCACTTTAAGGGTTGGCTAGCGCTGCGGTCCATCGGAAGCTGTGAGGTCGTTAAAACGAGTGTGACCCGTGTCCCACACTGCAAAAAATATATATTTTTTAATTTGTATTTTTGTTTTGTTTTCCAGTACAAATATCTAAACAGTTCTTAAATCAAAATATGTTTACTTGAAAAGCAAAATGGCCTATTATCCCCCCTTTTGGGCTCTGCTAAAACAGGTTATGCTTGATTTTCCTCATTGTTTGACATTGATCTCCTTTCTTCCCTGGTTTCCATTGCAGATTTGTGAAAAACTTAAGCGATATTTTCTAAATGTCGATTAAAAGCCATTGTAAAATTACATTTTCCATTAACCGATGTTATGCAACTAAAACGCAATGCGATAATTTGCTCGAAAAATCATGGCACTAAATATTGGTAGGTTTACAAATAATCTCAGCCT
This sequence comes from Pseudorasbora parva, assembly GCF_024679245.1. Lineage (NCBI taxonomy): Eukaryota > Metazoa > Chordata > Actinopteri > Cypriniformes > Gobionidae > Pseudorasbora > Pseudorasbora parva. The sequence continues at coordinate 11,719,527 of NC_090173.1, read as the reverse complement.
CCGCACTAGCCATTATTTTAATCTTAAGAGACGTAGGCGTGTTATCCAAGCATTAATGGCAATAAAAGCCCCTTATACTTGGGAGCGGCCACGTTTCTGGGTGTTTCTCCCTCATATCTGCTTCAAAGTCTTGATAAATTGTGGCATTTCTTTGTTGTGCAGAATCCAGTATTCCCATAATCATTTTGTCTTTTATGAGTTTAATGAAGGACTGTCTCGTTTTCTGTCCAAACATACAGCACAGTCTACGCCAGGTGACCTGCATTGCAGTTTTGAGAAATAATATATTTCGAATTGCCTGAAAAAAGACCTCATGTAAACGTGCATTGTTTTTGTTTGTTTTTCAATATGGGAGTTTTTGCAAAACTCAGTTTCAATTTGTTCAATTAAAAGCGTAATGGAAACGCAACTAGCTACGCTTTATTTCCTGTCTTTATGAAGCCCCTCCTTCTGAAAAGCACATTGTGCTCTGATTGGTCGGCTGGACCAGTGTGTTGTGATTGGTCAACGACTTCGAGCACGTTTGGGAAATGTCCAGCCCCTTTCCGTAACCGGAGGTCTAAACCAAGCCGCATCCTCCCCCAATTTCTGTTGAAGCCAATACGAAAGTAATTTAAACTGTAGTTCATCGACTGGCCACTAGAGACAGACTCCAGAAGGAGCAGAATCTCATTGAGCCTCATGTTAAAATGCCCAACTTTACAGCAGAAAAAAACATGTTTACAGTCTGGGACAAATTGTGGTTTTGGTCTATACGGCTAATTTTGCCCTTCATGACAACTGTGAGGGGAGTGAATGTTTTTCTAACTCATTTGTTTAAATTATATAAAGCCTTAAAGTTCTGCATAATTAAGGGTGTGGCCACTTTGATTGACAGGTGGATTGCAGTATGTCTGCTGTCTGTTAGTCATTGTGTCACCTAAGCTCCGCCCACGTCCTGCCACGTCATATTTTTTTTTATAGTGTATGGTTTCAACACAATGCAAACTAACTCAACCAGGCCCGCTCCTTTACTTTGCATGTATATGAATTATTTAAATTATAATGTGACGTGTTCGTTACTCAAGACTACAATTAAGCCGTTTCAGGGAGTTCAGAAACCGAGCGCATTGATATAGAGAATAACTCTCTTTGGAGTGACTTTGTGCCTTTTAAATTTGCAGACCTTTTTCATTAGCAAACGGTAACATTACACACTAATGTAAGTTAAAAACATAATAGGCCCTCTTTAAGATATTAAAGGGCCTGAATTACTAAACAGGGCAAATTGGCGTGAGAGCGCAATCCCATAAAAAGTGCAGATGGGAGTGGAAAGTTCTGAGGGTTAAAAGAGGGTTAGTGCAAGCTGTTAGTAAACCTGACCCACTGACTTTTTTTTCTTGTTTTAAGCCTACACTCACTCACATTTTGATACATTTTTCAAAAAGCAAGACTTAAGCAACATAGTTCACCCAAAAATGAAAATTCTGTCATATTTGGAGCAAGGCCATAACCATCGCTTGAACATTTGGGGGAATTTTTTTTTTTTTTTTCATTTTTATAAGGCATAAAGAAACAGAACAGTGAACACAATTCTAGGTCTAATTCTAGTTGGGAAATAATCCTTTTGGGACTATTTGTAAACAATATTTGCATTAATTTGTGTCTCATATATTATTAGTCCCGAGATTCTTCGCATTAGTGAATAAATAAATAGATCGGCTGTTGATGTTTGAAATCCTCAGTGTTCTGGTGGTAGAACTTTCGTAAACTGTGTCAAAGGTTCCGGTTTCTAAACCGCTTTCTCTCTCTCTTTTTTTTCTTTTCATTAAAGGGTTACTTCAGCGATTAGCATATTGGTTTGTATCAGTAGAAACCCTGGAGTATAATCAAATTAGATATATATCAAGCTAATTAGATATATAATATATAATTATATTATATAATTAGAATAATTTCTAATTATGTTGGTTGACTTGTCCCCCTCAATGTCTATGATGGTTATGGCCCTGTTTGGAAGAATGTTTGTAACCAAGCAGATCTTGCCCCCCATTGACTTCCAGAGTAGAAAACAAAATACTACGGTAGTCAATAGATGGGAAAGATCTGTTTGATTACCCATATTCTTCTAAATAGCTTCCTTTGTCTCCAGCAAAGGATGATGACAGAATTGTATCTTTTAAAGGGTTAGTTAACAAAACTATCCTCGTGTCTTCATCAATGATTGTAGAGCCGCTGTAGTGAGATGGGCCGTCTTTAGTGCCTTTATGGGTCTTGAGAGAGGAAATGACATTGGTGTCAATGAAGGCCTTTCTGAGCCGTCGGATTTCAACACTAATATCTTCATCTGTGTCTGAAGATGAACGGAGGTCTGACGGGTGTCCAACCACATGAGGGGGAGGAATTAATGACAGAATTTACATTTTTGGGTGAACTAACCCTTTAATATATCAAGTCATTTTGCTTCTCAAGTAAATCCACCTTGATCTAAGGAATGGAAAACAAGACAAAAATCTGTTTTTTTCCCACAGTGCAGCTGTGTCTCGACATCTGGACGCATGCAGCTGCAAGTCTGTCTCGATTTAAATTCTCTGAACGCTCATTCTGAGACTCATTTGTGAAAATCCCGTCATTCGCTTTTCTCCGAGAGTTGGTCTGAACTGGGGCAAAACATCTGGACGTTGTTCCCAATCCCAAAATGTGAGATGCTTTGTCTGGAGTGGTTCTGGAGTCTGTGTTTGCGTTTGAATCAGGCGAAGATGCTCCTCTGATGGGCCATCAGGGCTGTCTGACTCTCTCTTCTTCTTTCTTTCTTTCTCTCCATCCGCACCTTCCAGCAGACGGCGCTGAGCGCGAGCAGCACCAGCCCGGCCGAGAGCAGCACCAGCCCGAAATAGGATATAGTGGAGCCGTGAGAGTTGAAGCTGTAAGCGACGGCGGTCACCACGATCCCGGCGATCAGAACCACCACGCCGAACGGGACGGTGCAACGGTAGCAGGACAGCTCGGCTCCGCCCGTGGCCGCCGTTAGCTGCACCTCGTTGACCAGAGGAATGGTGACGGCCGCCGCCGGCTCGTTGTTGTTGGTTTTCTCTGCCAGGATTCTCTCCGGAGCTCCAGGGATAGTCATGCCGTCTTTCAGGAGCTCGGTGGGCATCGCAGGGTCAAGGGTCAGCGTGTTTTGAGGCATCAGCCGCAGTCTGAGCCGTCGCTACACTCAATTTACTCCGTCTCCTCACCGTTTCCACACCTGTGGGAAAAGCAAAGCAAGGCAAGTTCATTTACATTGTTTACATAAACAGTCATGAGAAAATGGGTTTTAAAGCTCCCATGGCATTGATTGTTTTATTATTTTATAATGTTTCCTGGGGTGTCCTTATATTGTTAGTATGGTTTTTACATCAAAAAATGTAATTTAGAAATAAAAGGCATTTGTTCTATCCTGATATTAGCCCTCTGGCTTGAATGCTCTGTTTCAAGGTGCGTGTCGGCTTTGAGTCCACATTGCTTTTAATCTTCTACCGTATGGGAGAGAAATGTAGCCGCTCGTTGATCTGCCATGTGTGGGTCTTTAATGCAGAGACTCTCCTCATGTGTTTGCAGTTTAAATATAATGATGCTTTTAAAAGTTAACGGCCAAACTTACAAAAGTCCTCAATGCTGCAGCAGGTGAAATATAATGTGGACAACTCTGAATAAATATATTTTCGTCAGGATAAATTAGGGCTGGGCGATATGGCCCAAAAAAAATATCACGATATAATTTTCCATATCAGTTGATATCTATAAATATCACGATAAATGTCAAATCTTTATTTCTTCAAAATTTAAAGGCATATTTTCGCTCCTGAGTGAAATATGTAGAAAACAGATAGTTAACTGTGGTTTTAAACTATCCTTTATTGTCAAAACATGACAAACACTTCCCAAACAGGTGAACAATTTATTCAAACTGAGGTAAATTTATTTATTAAAATCTTAATTGTGGTCAGCATTTTTTTTTACTCTACACTGTATAATATCATTCCTTATTGTGTAAGTAAAACACTAAAAACACAAACGGGCAAAAAAAAAAAAGGTCCACTGTGCATCTCTCTCTCTCTCTCTCTCTCTCTCTCTCTCTCTCTCTCTCTCTCACCGACACACACACACACACACACACACACACAAACAGGCACACGCGCGCGCCGACAGTGGGCTGGTCGCGAGAGGAGGGAGAGAGCAAAGTTCAGTATTTCGGATCTCCAGTAAGGGCTGTCTAGTCTATTTTATTCATTTTATACATCGGATGAAATTATTTCTCTTTTGATACATGCAATGCTGAGTCATTAATACATCACCAAAGACAAACAATTATGATAGCGATCATGTACAAGTCCGATGTTTTAGTGATTATAGTTTGGTAGCGTTAGCTTGTTGTAAGTCACCCACCGCAACTAACAAGGTAATAAGCCTGTGTGTGAATGTAGTTAATGTAGATTTACCTCTGTGTTGGGCTTAATGTTATATGGAAGAACTTAGAAGAAGCACGATAATTTAATAATTAAATTCCGTGTGGTGAACGTGAACCTATGATAAGCATGCAGTCCACGTAACGTTACATTGCCAAAATATCTCCAAACCACTGAAGTTGAGCGAACTAACTTGTCAATGATATCTGTGTCCTCCGAGCTGGTCGTGGGCTCTGAGTTTTCTTCACTATCTCTCATTTTTATTGCTCCACTTCACTCCGATCCTCCAAGCCTGTCAGTCACTGAATGTAAACAACAGCGCGTGCAGCACCCAGAAGCCCGGTCTGTAATGCGCATGCGCAGCATTACGCGTAGCGCGAAAGCCTTATATCGAGAATTTATCGAACTGTTGTTATCGTTTTATCGAGGAAAATTATATCGTGATAATTATCGTTATCGTTTTATCGCCCAGCCCTAGGATAAATACTGATAATTGATCATTCAAACCTTTATCTAAACCTCTCTACTTAACCGTTGGACTCGCACATCCGTCTTGTTTGTAGTTTTTTAACGCTTTTTATCCGCGTTTGTAGTTCTAATCAAATCCTCGTCCAACTCGCAATGGGTTGTGGGCAATATCAGCCGTTAGAGTGAGTGTCGATCCGGAAATATTAGACCATCCGGATATTAGACCATCCGACTCCTCGACTCCATTAACTTTACATCAAAACAGGGTTATAAATCAGAAAAAAGGCTGTTTTTACATATTTAAATTATTTCCACCTGACACAAGGTCCTAAAATCCTCATCTTAAAACCGCACACTTTTAGCGTGGCCTTCCAAATTTGTCCAATTTAGCGATGACTTTAGTGGCTATCAATGTTTCTGTATCTATTGCCAAAACATAATTTTACATAGGAAAAGTCACAAAAAAAGATGTGATTGTCGAGTGATGGCGCTAAACGCACATGATCATTGCCTTAAAAGGTGAGTTAAAGATGCTATACATAAAATAATTATGCGTTTCTTCTTGATGTCAGAATTTGTATGATTTATGGTTAGTTTAATGACGTTAAGCATGGGAAACCGAATCTATATTCATTGTAATAATATATACCATCAATTAAAATAAAGCTAGCATGGAGGAAGCCTATAATTACAAACTAAAGTCGCTGTGATTGTTTTCTATTTCTAAAGTAAGCACTCAAATAAACGTGTGTGACAAAGTTTCTGCGACCAGCTCTCTGACGCGGTGTATTATGTCAGTGTATTACCTCGCGGCTCGCTTCATTTAATTCATCTGCCATGCACTTTAGATGACAAATTCAGTAAACAATCAGTAAACGAGCCATTTCGGACACAGCAACAGAGTCGACACCGAGAGTCGATTCCTGTACTGGAGTCGACCCCAACTCTGGGGCTATTCAGAGTCGATCTAATCTTTTGGAGTCGGCTCCCTATCACTAGATTTGGGCCATACTAATTCGAGTTAGATTTAGTATGGATAGTATGTGAATTGGGGATAGTATTTGAATTGGGGATAGTATGTGAATTGGGGATAGTATGTGAATTGGGGATAGTATGTGAATTGGGGATAGTATGTGAATTGGGGATAGTATTTGAATTGGGGATAGTATGTGAATTGGGGATAGTATGTGAATTGGGGATAGTATGTGAATTGGGGATAGTATTTGAATTGGGGATAGTATGTGAATTGGGGATAGTATGTGAATTGGGGATAGTATGTGAATTGGGGATAGTATTTGAATTGGGGATAGTATGTGAATTGGGGATAGTATTTGAATTGGGGATAGTATGTGAATTGGGGATAGTATGTGAATTGGGGATAGTATGTGAATTGGGGATAGTATTTGAATTGGGGATAGTATGTGAATTGGGGATAGTATTTGAATTGGGGATAGTATGTGAATTGGGGATAGTATGTGAATTGGGGATAGTATGTGAATTGGGGATAGTATGTGAATTGGGGATAGTATGTGAATTGGGGATAGTATGTGAATTGGGAGGCAGGGTGACTGTAGTCTTCGTCTCACTGTATGCAATGAATATATGTACCGTTACACCTCTATGTGTGGTTTCTAAAGTGTTCTGGGTGGTTTGCATTGCTTTGCCATCGCTGTGGTGTTGTAGGGTGTTTTTGTTGTTTGGTTGCTAATGGTGTGTTTGTTTATATGATCAGAACGAGTTACGCACTTAAGTGCAATACTTAATGATCTAAACAAAGCCGCAATAGTGATGGCAGAGCGAGTAAACACACATACGAGCGCAGGGCAGGTCTGTTAAGAGTTGTTTTGGTTTTCAAGCGGGAAGAGCCCTCCAGATCCACTTTCTGACCGCAGACCCAGGCTGACCGCCGTCTGAATGACGCAAAGAGAGCTGCCACATTCCCTGGAGAGCTCACCATATGACATTACAAACCGGCCCATGAAACACGAGCGCCGTATAAATTAACAGTCATTCCTCAAGGGGCTTTTTCTTAGGAGGGTCAGCAGAACTGCCAAACGCCCGTGACACTTCTCTCTGAACGTTACACATTACAGCTGCAACGTTTAGCCTGGATTTTAACCCTCATGTGCTGTTCCGATTCACCTCAACAGTTCTCCGTTTGCAGTATCTTTACAATCACTATAAACTGACGGATATTGTTGCGCTCTTAGTCTTTAGCTTTACCTTAAACTAAGCATGCGCTTTTTTTGTCAGAAAAGTGTCTGTTATCGAGGATGGTAATGTTGTTTCTTTATGGTTTATTTAAGGTTTAACAACGCAGAACCCAAAGCCCTGAAATGTGTCAAACATAACACATACCCAGAAACAGCCATTATGTACCTAGTTTAAAACAAGCTAAAAAGTGAGTACAATCAAATAATATAGCAAAAACACAATACATTAAAGTGGCAGACCCTAAAAACTGAAAACTGCATTTGCATATAATTTTATAGCCCGTACAAAACCAAGGTAATATTATTTTCATACAGATCTGTGAGAGATCTCGTTCTGAAATCTTGTTTAGAAGTTGTAATAAAAATAGATATGGTCATAAAATATTGTATGTTTTTGAGGGGGTTTAAATAAGTGAATTTGTGCTCTAAATATGGCATATACAGAATATGTGTTGCATTATATTCATAGTGAATTAAAATGGTATTATTTATATGATAAAACTTTTGTTTTGGCCACTTACAATAACAGATCATCTTTATATTTCAATTCCATTCAAACTATTTTTGTTGTGTTTTTGAGAAACAGACCGTATTTTTACTAGCTATTCATCAGAAAATGCATGCATGAAGGCAGCAGAAACATGTACTAATGTCACATGCAACACTCCCACAGATTATATTTTACTGTTACACACTTGAATCATGAATGTGAAATAATGTTTTTGGTGCATGCATGAAGGTAATCTGAGACAGACCGGGTCAAGTCATTCACCTCACACGTGTTTTCCATCCTGCCCTCCGAAGATCCTGTTCAGTAAAGCGAAGGCGTTAAAGTCCCGTAATACTCCAAACACAGGCTGCTTCTGAAGATCTCTTCCTCCTGAAGCGTGTGTGAGACTGACTGTGTGTGTGTGTGTGTGTGTGCAGGTCTCATTCACTAGATGTGCGTCTGAGTTCCTCCTCCTCCATGTGAACTAACGCTGCTTCAGTCTGAACACACGGGGAGGGGCGTAAGCTGTAAACTTTGTACAGCATGTCATCTGACTGAATGATATGTGCTGAGGGTTTGCAGTGATGGTCACGGTCATTGAGAGGAACTATATCACTTTGGCTGTGTAATAAGTTCTGGTTAAAGCTTTAAAAATGTGTAAATATCAAACAAAGGTAATGATCATGGCATAGTAAAACATGGCAACATTAAAGGGCAAACAAATTATGCCTTTTTACAAAGTTTTGATTTTGGAAACAATTTTCATGCAACACATATTTTTTTTTACATATTCTCCATTGTTGCAGCTCATCTATTCCCAGTCTGTCAGTAACGCGCCGTTTAGTTCGTGCCTCTATGAAGCCCCTCCTCCTGAAAAGCGCAGTGCGCTCTGATTCGTCGGCTGGCTGAGTGTGCTGTGATTGGCCAACCACTTCGACGTGTTCCGGAAATGTTTTGCCCCTTATAACGATTACCATTACCTTATAACCATTGGCAAATTTCAACTATCGGCAACCTCCCGCAGTCTCTCCTGAAGCCAAAACGGAAGAGACTTAAAATGGCCAATTTTACAGCTGAAAGTCTGGTACAAAAAGTGGTTTTGGTCTACTCTACACCGCTATTTTTGCCCTTCATGACAACTGTAGGGTGGGTGAATTTTATTATAACTAATCTGTTTAAATTATATAAAGCCTTAAAGTTATGCAAAATTAAGGGTGTGGCCAATTTGAGTGACAGGTGGTCGAGCTAATGGGCGTGGTTTCAGCAACCAATCACCTGAGCTCAAACCACGTCCCGCCTCTTTGCCCATTTTCAGTTATCCAGGAGTGATGTGCTGCCAACATGGCTGGCTCCGCCCAATTTAGGCTTCAAAAATGCTCTTCAGAAACCTACGGGTGACATCATGAACACTGTCTATATTCTTTTACGAGTTCAACAAGGGCGGTCCAAATTCGTTAACGCAAATTCATTTTTACGGCACTAATTAACGTTATTAACGTGCGATTAACGCACCGCGCATTTTCTGTTTGATCCGTGGCGTAGCACATTTTTTACTCGGACAAGTGAATGAACGATTTAGCACATAAACATGCTTAATGTCAAGCCCTGTTAAAGGGTTAGTTCACCCAAAAATGAAATTTCTGTGGTGTGAAGCTGAGCACGAGCCATAGACAGTAAAAGAAATGGACGGAGCTATCCCATTGCCTTCTACGGCGTTAAGTGATGTCAGTATAGGAGCACTCACTTCCTGATGGCTGAGCGAACTGCGCAGGCTCAGACTGAGCTTGAGGACGTAGATGTGACGTGAGCCTCCTGTCGGACAGCTGTAGGTCTTCTAGTAGATGTGGAAAGTGAAAACTGAATCACGTTGTTTAAATATTTTCTCCCGTTGCTTTTGGCTCACTATGGGCTTCTCCCCATTCTTCTCCCTTGACTTTATCAGACTTTATGTCTCCACGTCCCCCCGACTGTCTCATAGACAGTAAAAGATTGCTTCTGAGCGTCTCCTCCTGTCTATACGGTAATTTCTCTACTGTGCGACAGAGTCGCGTTGGTTATGACGCAATCGTTAGCCTATTTTTACAAAAACAGCTTCTGCGGGGCGATAGTGTAAGATACAAGGTAACGGAGCCTTTTATGCATTGTCGTGTTTCTTTAGAAATAAACAATGGACAAATGGAGTCTTTAAACGCCTCAGATGTAAAGTTATTCACTGTCAAAGTGACTCAAAAATGAATGGGAGTCAATGGGATGCTAACAGCAGGTGATGGCTTGGTTAGCAATGGCAGCCCCTAGGGGTGGAACGCTTTCCGAGTGCTAGATTACCCCCTTGGCACGAGCGAGTGTTGTGGAGCTGAGCACGGCCGCTTTAGCGATACACAAACACACGGCTCGCGAGCACCGGGACTTTTATTATGACGGGACGGGACACAGTCGTCGGGCGCCTGCACTGATCCGCTCTTCTGGTTATGATTATAAGGTAAAGCAGCTCTGTTTATCATATTAGATACATTTAAGTGTGTTTAAAATGATGTTATGGCGTTCCTCGGCGCGTTCGCTCGGCACTGCTGTGACATGTTCACACTGCTGAGAGTAAAGCGCTCCTGCAGAATAAAACCCGAAACCGAGGGTAACGCAGATATGACGTGATTGACAGGCGACTCCCTCAAACGCTATGCTGACACGTCCCGGTCCTCGGTTAAAATAGCAATTTTCTCACAATTTACAAATAGTTGGAAACATTTGGGATATTGTAGGTACTCAACTGAACAAAATATATAACACTGGCCTAGTGGTTTTTGGATATTTTACTCCAAAAATTCTACATAGTGCACATTTAAATTGCACAAATATACGTTATGCATTTAATTATGACATTAATTAACCAATGTCTTTGTTTCTGACCTTCAATGGTCCAATTTAAATATACTAAGCTAAAATGACTTGGGAAATATCACATTTGTTTATTTATTTATTTATTTTTATCACCGAACTTTCTTCTGAGATACATATTTTTATTATAAAAAAACAAGCAAAAAGCCCAGCCCAGATGAGAAAAAGTAACACAGAAGTAACGTAACACAAGTTACAAAAAGTAACAAGTAACTTTTTTTAGGGAGTAACTCAATATTGTAATGCATTACTTTTAAAAGTACCTTTAACACCACTGTGTGTGTCTAGTTCTGGTTATAGTTATTGCAGCATCTTACAACACGCATTTTACAATAAGTGGCCTTATAACCAACATTTTTATGGTTTAGATATGAATGCTAATAGCATTTACATTTATATGTCTCACTTTTAGGACACTTTTAGCCATGCAACTTTCAGTGCATTTAAGGTATACATTTTTTATTTAAAAAAATGAAAATGAATAGCATTTACCTGCACATGTAAACAGGTATTTCAGTTGCCAGTCAAACACACAACCTCTGTGAGTGTGTATTTGTGGTAGGGCTGTACTAGAATAATCAAATATTCGTTCGGTGAGGTGGCATTCGATTTTCAGTTTTGAGATTCGAATATTCTTTTTTTTATTTTTCTTCAACGCTCGACTTCCGTCGCGGACTCATTATCACTCATGCTTGAAATAATAATAATGATAAATTTAAAAAAACACCGCAACATGCTTTCAATAAAAGCATCACGCATTTTAAAGATTTAAATTAACAAAAAGTCTGAATAAGAAAAAATAAATCCCTTATATAGAATAAAACTAATTGTAATAGATATTACATTGTGTCATTTTAAAAACAATTAATTTATTCTTATTCAACTGTTTATAAGCATGCTACAGTGTTCTTTATTTATTACAGTTCGTTGAAATCACTGTGTGTTACTAATTTAATTTCTGTTTTGGGATTCATTTGTTTTAAAGAAAGGTTCGTTATTAATACCTTATTAAAGTTCTTGCTCTCAACAGACTTGTGTTTTGTATCACTTGTGCACTGTCCGTTTTCGGAGCATAAACCTGCCCGTGTAATGCGTACCGGAAACTGTTCTATTTAAAAGATTATTAAATGTTTATTAATATTTAAAGAATGTGTGCCACCTGATCATATTGCACCAAATGCAACACTGCACTCCACTGGGTCTGCCGCAACACATTTACGATGCCGAAGAGTGAAACGTGAAGTCATGAAGGATGATACAAATGCAAACCGACACTATTATTATATATTTAGCCCCACCCACCGAAGCTTTGAATATTCGATATTGATTGCCACCTAAGCTTCGAAGCTCAAAAAATGGCTTTCGAAACAGCCCTAATTTGTGGACATACCTTTGAGTGAATGCGAATTTGAATGCATTTGTGATTTGAATGAGCTCTGCTTTTAAACTCATGCATCTGTGCCTCAAGCATCCAGTGTGTTTTTCTGCGTCTTTTTTCTTGTAATGTGATACAGGGTGTTGTCTACAGTCTTCCTTCCCGGAGGAAATCTTTCCTCAAACGCAGCACGTGTTGACGGACGTCGCTCGGATCTCTCTGACTGACAGCCACTTAAGAGCACTGAGAGTTTGGTCATCCGGCTCCAGTTGTGCAACATAAAGTGATTGAAAGAAATGCTATACAATTCTCATCAAACTATTCTTTGATTAACAGATTTCATACAAACACTCTTAAACATAAAGATTCTTCTTCAATGGTTCTTTAGCTGTAACAGCTTTTTTTTTATTTTAATAGTATTCTTGTGTTGACAACGTTTTTTTTTATGTTTGATTAGAAGTTTCTTCTAATCAGATTAGATCTAAACCTTTTTTTATTACACTTTCACAGCTATTATGGCTCACAATTGGCCTATTATGAATCGGGTGGATTATAAATATTTGAGCCGGTCTTGTAACAGGCTGTAGGTTTAGAGTATCATCTGGTAACAAAAGTTACAGCATTGGGTTTCCAGCTGAGGCTCAGACACTATTACTCTCTCAGACAACTGTCTCCTGTCCACCTGACCAGCCAGGGTTTATTTTGAGATAATGGACAGCTGGCTGGATATTTAAAAAAACAATATATATATATATACATACATAGGTGTGTGTGTGTGTGTGTGTGTGTGTGTGTGTGTGTCTGTGTGTGTGTCAAAGTAACATCCACATGGATGGAGGACCCAAGGTTTCCCAGCTGAACATTGACCAAAGCATCACACTGCCTCCGCCGGCTCGCCTTCTTCCCATAGTGCATCCTGGGGCCATGTGTTCCCCAGGTAAGACACACACACACACACACATCCACATGATGTAAAAGAAAACGTGATTCCTCAGACCAGGCCACCTTCTTCCGTTGCTCCGTGGTCCAGTTCTGATGCTCACGTGCCGCTGTTGGTGCTTTCGGCGGGGTCAGGGGTCAGCATGGGCACCCTGACTGGTCTATGCCGCCCCATACACAACAAACTGAGATGCTCTGTGTATTCTGACACCTTTCAGTAGCTTGTCTGTTTGATCGGTTCTCCACTGTTCCTTCCTTGGAGCACTTTTGATAGATACTGACCACTGCAGACCGGGAACAGCCCACAAGAGCTGCAGTTTTGGAGATGCTCTGACCCAGTCGTCTGGCCATCACAATTTGGCCCTTATCAAACTTGCTCAAATCCTTACGCTTGCCCTTTTTCCTGCTTCTAACACATCAACTTTGAGGACAAAATGTTCACTTGCTGCCTAATATATCCCACCCACAACAGATGCTGCGAGGAAGAGATAATCAGTGTACTTCATATACAGACACACACACACACAAAATATATATCATTTTCTCACAAAAACGACTCAATACATTGACTCACTGTGAGCTCTAACCTGCCCGTGTACCGAGATCATAGACTGTAAAACCCTACTGTCTATGGTAAAACCGAGATGCATGAGCACGTGGCGCGTGATCAGCAGCGCTCTGACGTCAGCGATCGCGTTCACATGACTTCTGACTCGCGCGGTGGAAAGAAACCGGAACATCATGGCTTTGCTGTTCAGTGATGAGGAGTTCCAGCTGGCGTGGACCGAACTGGACGAGCCGCAGCTGGACGGCGGATGGGAGTTCTTCACCGAGACCATGAACGTCAAAATATACAGACTTTATAACAAGGTGAATATATGATGAGAAGTAAGTGACAGTGCGCAAGCGCCGTGCGCACAATCAAAACTGCTTTAGCTTCTGATTGACAGTATAACCTATAGCTATAACTTATACACATATCTCATAATGGACGTAGGCTACTTCATATTTATGATGTAATGCTATGGTTGAGTTTGATTGATTTTTATTTTAGGCACAACAAACAATGCCCAAGGCAAATATGCCATTGAACATACTGTACATGGAAATATATGGGCTAATATAACGATAAGGTAATCATATAAGCTTCAAACTCACTAAAAGCACCAGACGTCCCATTGTGTCCTATAGAATAAAAATCATAACAGAGGAGACCGGGGCAAATTGTCACAAAATTCTATTTTGAATCAAAAGTTAAAACAGACATGCTTTTTTTTCTATAGCATTTGTTGCGTATGTTTATTTAATTCATTTTGTAAATAATATTTTATTAATTATGCTTTTCAGATTAATAAAACAATGTTTTTTTTAAATTCCCTGTTTTTCCATTTTTGTGTTGTGCTTTTTAAAGGGTTAGTTCACCCAAAAAGTAAAATAATTTAATTAATTAATCAGTCTTGTGTCGTTGGACACCCGTAAGACCTTCGTTCATCTTCAGAACACAAATGAAGATATTTTAGTTGAAAGCTGAGAAAGGCTTCAGAAAGGCCTCCTTACAAGACCCACAAAGGCACTAAACACATCGATACAAAGTCCATCTCACTACAGCGGCTGTACAATAATGTTACAATGCGACGAAAAAATAGTTGTTGTGCGCAAAAAAAATCTAAATAATGACTTTATCCGCAAAGTTATTGACGTGAACTCG